>NC_074680.1:12513994-12521494 GCF_029448725.1 Salvelinus fontinalis | reverse complement strand
CGAAACAAACTCAGAAAAAAATAAACGTGCTCTCACTGTCAACTGCGTTTATGTATACATATGTGCATGAACATAACACGATTCAACAACTGAGACATAAACTGAACAAGTTCCACAGACATGTGACTAACAGAAATGTAATAATGTGTCCCTGAACAAAGCGGGGGGTGGTCAAAATCAAAAGTAACAGTCAGTATCTGGTGTGGCCACCAGCTGCATTAAGTATTGCAGTGTATCTCCTCCTCATGGACTGCACCAGATTTGCCAGTTCTTGCTGTGAGATGTTACCCCAGTCTCCCACCAAGGCACCTGCAAGATCACGGACATTTCTGGGGGTAACGGCCCTAGCCCTCACCCTCCGATCCAACAGGTCCCAGACATGTTCAATGGGATTGAGATCCGGGCTCTTCGCTGGCCATGGCAGAACACTGACATTCCTGTCTTGCAGGAAATCACACACAGAACGAGCAGTATGACTGGTGGCATTGTCATGCTGGAGGGTAATGTCAGGATGAGCCTGCAGGAAGGGTACCACATGAGGGAGGAGGATGTCTTCCCTGTAACTCACAGCACTGAGATTGCCCGCAATGACAACAAGCTCAGTCCTATGATGCTTTAACCTGTCTAGGACTGGGGTGCCGCTAACCAATTCGGCTAAACTAAGAAATTGATAGCCACTAACCAAGAAAAAACCTCCTCAGATGACAGTCTGATAACATATTTATGGTATAGGATAGGTTTTGTTAGAAAAATGTGCATATTTCAGGTAGATGTCATAGTTTATAATTGCACCCACCGTCACAAATGGACTAGAATAAATATATAGAGCAACGTGTTTACCTAATTACTAATCATCAAACATTTCGTAAAAATACACAGCATACACTAATCGAAAGACACAGATCCTGTGAATACAGACAATATTTCAGATTTTCTAAGTGTCTTACAGCGAAAACACAATAAATCGTTATATTAGCGTACCACATATGCAAACGTTACCAGAGCATTGATTCTAGCCAAAGAGAGCGATAACGTAAACATCGCCAAAATATATTAATTTTTTCACTAACCTTCTCAGAATTCTTCAGATGACACCCCTGTAACATCACATTACAACATACATAGTTTGTTCGAAAATGTGCATATTTAGCCACCAAAATCATGGTTAGACAATGACAAAAGTTGCCCAGCTGGTCAGACAATGTCGTGCGCCATATTAGACAGTGATCTAGTCGTATACATAAATACTCATAAACGTGACTAAAAAATATAGGGTGGACAGCGATTGATAGACAATTTAATTCTTAATACAATAGCTTATTTACATTTTGAAAATTATCCTTACTTTTCAATACAGTTTGCGCCAAGCGAAGCTACGTCTAGCAAGATGGCGTCATAAGCGATTAACATTTCTCGACAGAAACACGATTTATCATAATAAATTGTTCCTACTTTGAGCTGTTCTTCCATCAGAATCTTGGGCAAAGAATCCTTTCTTGGGTCTAATCGTCTTTTGGTCGAAAGCTGTCCTCTTGCCATGTAGAAATGCCCATTGCGTTCGGCTAAATATAAATATAATAAATATAACTAAATATAACTGGCTACACTAATGCTTGGAAAAAGAGCAGGTCGGTGTACACCGTGCGTCCGACGCAGCAGGAAAGGAGTGCCTACCTACACGTGTTTTTGTTTTATAGGGGCTGTGATTGCGCAATCGATACCATTCAAATCGTCATCACGTAAAGGCATCCAGGGGAAGACGTAAGCAGTGTCTGTATACTCATAGCAATAACAGTGGCCTTTTAACTGACTCCAGATCAGGGGCCAAAATGTGTGAAATCTAACTCCATGTCAGGGAAATTGCTGTAGAATGAGTTCTGTTCCACTCAGAGACAAAATTTCAACGGCTATAGAAACTAGAGACTGTTTTCTATCCAATAATAATAATAATATGCATATTGTACGATCAAGAATTTAGTAGGAAGCCGTTTCAAAAATTACACGATTTCCATAAATAGTGACAACAGCACCCCCTAGCCTCAACAGGTTAAAACACCACCCCAGTCCATGACGGACCCTCCACCTCCAAATCTATCCCACTCCTGAGGCCTCGGTGTAACACTCATTCCTTCGACGATAAACACGAATCCGACCATCACCCCTGGTGAGACAAACGCGACTCGTCAGTGAAGAGCACTTTTTGCCAGTCATGTCTGGTCCAGCAACGGTGGGTTTGTGCCCATAGGCGACGTTGTTGCGGGTGATGTCTGGTGAGGATCTGCCTTACAACAGGCCTACAAGCCCTCAGTCCAGCCTCTCTCAGCCTATTGCGAACAGTCTGAGCACTGATGGAGGAATTGTGCGTTCCTAGTGTAACTGGGGCAGTTGTTGTTGCCATCCTGTACCTGTCCCACAGGTGTGATGTTCGGATGTACCGATCCTGTGCAGGTGTTGTTACACGTGGTCTGCTACTGCGAGGACGATCAGCTATCCCTCCTGTCTCCCTGTAGCGCTGTCTTAGGTGTCTCACAGTACGGACATTGCAATTTATTGCCCTGGCCACAACTGCAGTGCTCATGCCTCCTTGCAGCATGCCTAAGGCACGTTCACGCAGATGAGCAGGGACCCTGGGCATCTTTCTTTTGGTGTTTTTCAGAGTCAGTAGAAAGGCCTCTTTAGTGTCCTAAGTTTTCATAACTGTGATCTTAATTGCCTACCGTCTGTAAGCTGTTAGTGTCTTAATGACCGTTCCACAAGTGCATGTTCATTAATTGTTTATGGTTCATTGAACAAGCATGGGAAATAGTGTTTAAACCCTTTACAATCAAGATCTGTGAAGTTATTTGGATTTTTAAAAGACAGAGTTCGGAAAAAGGGACGTTTCTTTTTTTGCTGAGTTTAGATAACAGCTAGAGAACTTCCGTACATCACACTGTCCCGTACACTTGACCTTATTTTAGCAGGCAATAAACGTAATACTTCCAGGTCAACTGTAATATGAATACCATTGTAAAGCACAATTTCTCCCCTTTCCAGCAAAATCAATGATGAGACATGATGCTGCCCGTCTCTGCTGATTGAAGAAGCCAATGCGCTCCGTAGGGTCTTTTTCAAAATGGCGGAGGGGGAAGCGAAGGCTACTGAGTGATAGTGAAAGTGGGAGTTGTATGTTGTATGGGGAAACTTCTTTATTTCACCCGATCTGTCCAACTTATCACCTCTAAAATGTAAATAAAACACTATAAAGAGTTTATATAATGTCTCATTACGTACCTATTTCAAGGTTTGTGTCGAATTTTAATCGAGTTTTTAGGGCGGCGCTAAAGTTCTCTTCACAAGTAAACTGTGGCTGTCGCGGCTTTTGAGAGTCATGATGGCTTGCAGTGATGACGCAACATAAAAAAGTACTATTAATTGAATTAACTATTGATGAACTCACAAGTAATTAACTTTACACTCACCATGGATCATTTCTTGTTTTTAATCAACGAGAGAAGTGCTACCCCTGGTGGAGAGAGGCTGTACGACACACAACAAGAGAAGTGCTACCCCTGGTGGAGAGAGGCTGTACGACACACAACAAGAGAAGTGCTACCCCTGGTGGAGAGAGGATGTACGACACACAACGAGAGAAGTGCTACCCCTGGTGGAGAGAGGCTGTACGACACACAACGAGAGAAGTGCTACCCCTGGTGGAGAGAGGCTGTACGACACACAACGAGAGAAGTGCTACCCCTGGTGGAGAGAGGCTGTACGACACACAACGAGAGAAGTGCTACCCCTGGTGGAGAGAGGCTGTACGACACACAACGAGAGAAGTGCTACCCCTGGTGGAGAGAGGCTGTACGACACACAACGAGAGAAGTGCTACCCCTGGTGGAGAGAGGCTGTACTACACACAACGAGAGAAGTGCTACCCCTGGTGGAGAGAGGCTGTACGACACACAACGAGAGAAGTGCTACCCCTGGTGGAGAGAGGCTGTACGACACACAACGAGAGAAGTGCTACCCCTGGTGGAGAGAGGCTGTACGACACACAACGAGAGAAGTGCTACCCCTGGTGGAGAGAGGCTGTACGACACACAACGAGAGAAGTGCTACCCCTGGTGGAGAGAGGCTGTACTACACACAACGAGAGAAGTGCTACCCCTGGTGGAGAGAGGCTGTACGACACACAACGAGTGTCATAACGCGTGCCGTACGTACCGTTGTGACACGTCACAATGTAACGTACAGCGTCAGAGGGGTCCGTTTTTTTAACTTTTCTCCAAAACTATCGGTCCAATACCATGTCAATCAACGCTTGAGTAGAAACGTAAGTCCACAACCCGGATTTTGATGCCAACACAGTCACTACAGTCCCATTAGTTTTCATTGCAGCCTCGTTTGAATGGCGCGGACATGCAAAACGTGTACGGAACAGTGTTAGCTACCTGTACTTTCTAACTACACGTGTCACAACTCCAGATGTAACAACGCACAAACAGTCTATGTTCTGGCAATATCTCCCTTCACTTAACCAGCACTGCTTTATAAACAACCAGGTCTAGTTCTTCAAAACAAACAGTATTCTCTCTTGAGTCTTCAATTTTTCCAGCCGTAGCCTAGCTAGGCTATATTCCAGCGAAATCAACACAGGCAAGCTGCAAATGTTTTCAAATATATAGCCTATTTGAATGATGATCCTTAGCTTACACATCCCAATACATTTTATACTACATCTGTATAGCACTACTGTACGGCACATCTGTATAGCACTACTGTATGGCACATCTCTATATCACTACTGTACAGCACATCTGTATAGCACTACTGTATGTCACTACTGTATGTCACTACTGTATGTCACTACTGTATGGCACATCTGTATAGCAGTACTGTATGTCACTACTGTATGTCACTACTGTATGTCACTACTGTATGTCACTACTGTATGGCACATCTGTATAGCAGTACTGTATGTCACTACTGTATGTCACTACTGTATGGCACATCTGTATAGCAGTACTGTATGTCACTACTGTATGTCACTACTGTATGTCACTACTGTATGTCACTACTGTATGGCACATCTGTATAGCACTACTGTACGGCACATCTGTATAGCAGTACTGTATGTCACTACTGTATGTCACTACTGTATGGCACAGCTGTATAGCACTACTGTACGGCACATCTGTATAGCACTACTGTACGGCACATCTGTATAGCACTTTATAAATACGTTTGATTGAATTTGATTAATAGTCTACTTAGCATAGGGAAATTCATAACAATTCCTGTAATTCCTTTTCTACAAATGACCCACGCCGTTTACCCGCATATTTTCACAGGATTGCTCCGCGTAGACGCCAGAAAACAGACTTGCTTTCCAATTTGATGCGCTATGATGCAATAGACGTTGCTGATGCTCATGGCCTGTCTGTTTTCTCTCATTCACTCAAATGCATTCTCCAGCGTGAGCGCGCTTGTACACGCGCTTCATTCAAAAAATGCTTTTCCTTTCAATTGGGCATTAGTGACTAAGCATGTGACAATTTATTTTGGGTTGTATTTGAAACAGAAGAGGGTTGAGTGTACGTGTTCAGTTATAAGGGGTGTACAGGGTGTTGTGCTCACTCTTCTTCAATCCAGTCACGCCCATCTCTTTCTCCTGGCATTTTACCTCCCTCTCTCCTTCTCTCTCTCTCTCTCTCTCTCTCCTGTGTTCCCATGGGCGTGTGAGTGTGCGCTTCTGTGTTGTCAGAGTCCAAACTCTCGACTTGTTAGGACAGAACCCTGCACACACACACACACACACACACACACACACACACGCACGCACGCACGCACGCACGCACGCACGCACGCACGCACGCACGCACGCACGCACGCACGCACGCACACACACACACACACACACACACACACACACACACACACACACACACAGTAATTGGACAGCCTTAATTGCCTGGTTATGAATTAGGTGTAACGTATTGGTAGATGTATCCCATCACTGACACCTCTCCTACTCACCTACCTCCCTCCTTTCCTCCCTCCCTCCGTCCATCCCCCTCTCTCTATGGGCCTAACCAGGACTCTGGGGCGGCATGTGAATTAATTACAGAGAAAATCTAATCTCTTCATCCATACAGAGGAGAGGAGAGGAGAGGAGGGGAGGGGAGGAGAGGGGAGGGGAGGAGAGAAGAGAGAGGGGGGTGAGAGGAGACGGAGAAGGTAGTCTCCACTCCTCCCTCTCCTGTCCTCTCTCCTTCTCTTTCCCCCTCCTCTCCCTCTCTCCTCTACTCTCCTGTGTTAAAGCTGGTTTAGCCGGTGGGTTGGCATGAGGGGATAAGTGCCCGGCTGGTTAAGTCAGTGGGTAGAGTACTTTAAGGGGATTTGAGGCAGTGGCTGGCATGGGGAAGGTGGGAGAGGGGCTTTGAATCAGATTGGGGAAGAGAGAGAGAAAGAGAGGGGAACAACAAAAAGGGAAAGAGAGACAGAATGAACAAAAAGAGAAAGAGTAGATAAGGAAATAAGGTTTTCTGCAGGAAATAGAGAGATGGAATGACAGAAGATAGTATAAGGCTTCATATCCCCCTTCCCCTCCTTTCAGAAAACGATACGATTGGGGTGTTGATATCACCTCTATGTGGTTTAGGGTTTGCGAGTATATGTGTGTGTGTGTGTGTGTGTGTGTGTGTGTGTGTGTGTGTGTGTGTGTGTGTGTGTGTGTGTGTGTGTGTGTGTGTGTGTGTGTGTGTGTGTGTGTGTGTGTGTGTGTGTGTGTGTGTGTGTGTGTGTGTGCGTTGGGGAGGTGTCTAGGTTAAGGGCAGAGGCTATCCTGTCTGATTTGGCTTGCTGACCCCTCCCCCCTCTCCCTCTCTTTCTCCTGGGGGGACAGGGCTAATTTCAGTCATATATCCCCCTCAAGGGGCGAGCTGCTGGACCGCCACAAATAACCCCCATGAGCCCCCTCAAACCACCCTCCACCCTCCCTTCATTCCCCCTTGCCTCCATCCCCCAATCTCCACCTTTCCTCCCAGCTGTAGGGGTGATGACAACGTGAGTTAGCCGTGACGCTGACAGAACTAGCCAGGCACAATGAACGTCCCCAGACATCTCTAGCAGGGCCAGGCTGAGATGCTTACACCCTGAGGGGCTACATTATCATATTTTACAGTACACACACAAACACACACACAGACAGTGAATGGTAACCTAGTTGTATTGTAAATGTAGGGGATTTCTACGCTAAAGTTGTTTTGTAAATGCAAAGGAAATGCTAAGCTAAAGTTGTATTGTAAATGCAAAGGAAATGCTAAGCTAAAGTTGTATTGTAAATGCAAAGGAAATGCTAAGCTAAAGTTGTATTGTAAATGCAAAGGAAATGCTAAGCTAAAGTTGTATTGGAAATGCAAAGGAAATGCTAAGTTAAAGTTGTATGGTAAATTCAAATGAAATGCTAAGCTAAAGTTGTATTGTAAATTCAAAGGAAATGCTAAGCTAAAGTTGCAT
>NC_074680.1:12451494-12498994 GCF_029448725.1 Salvelinus fontinalis | reverse complement strand
TCAAAATAAATAGAGCAAGTAGTGAAGCCAATAAAGCAGTGTGTGTGTGTGTGTGTGTGTGTGTGTGTGTGTGTGTGTGTGTGTGTGTGTGTGTGTGTGTGTGTGTGTGTGTGTGTGTGTGTGTGTGTGTGTGTGTGTGTGTGTGTGTGTGTGTGTGTGTGTGGGTAGACCGGGGTTGTGGATACACAACCCCTGGATACACACACACACACACACACACACACACACACACACACACACACACACACACACACACACACACACACACACACACACACACACACACACACACACACACGCAGTGGCTGTCTCTATGTGCCGGTAACGTGTTAGACTGTGATTGGCTAAGAACCTGTGTGAGAGCGGCATGCCAATGGTCTCTAATAGGCTTGACCCAGACTATCTCAGGGAAATCCAATTGGCCTAAGACTCTGTGAACCCCCCCCCCCCCCCCCCCCCCCCTAAACCACACAATAGGCCCAATAAACTACATGCAAATAATACAAGGCAAATTATAGATATAGTCGATCCCATACACCTGGGGTGTATTTGGTGAAGCAAAACATTCAGAATGTTAAATATAGAAATGTAATGAATAGAGCTGACACGATTCCCTATTCTACATGACACACAATAATATTTGCTGTACGTTGTACATTTCGATCTGAACGTTCTGTACTGTTCCTCCTGAACACGCCCCAGACACAACATACACCTAGCATCATATACGGCAGGTTAGATATGCCAGAGGGAATATGCCGGGATGGTTTAGGAGGGCTAGGTAGCAAAGATGTTTGGCCACTGCTCTGTCACTGCTCTGTCTAAAACCCTAGGCCCAGGGTATAGAGGCTGGTTCATGTGCTTGCACACACACACACACACACACACACACACACACACACACACACACACACACACACACACACACACTTACACACACACACACACACACACACACACACACACACACACACACACACACACAGAGCACAAGAGAGCTACGTTTTAACATGAAACAAAACGGTTTGCTTACACTTTAAAAAATACACAGAGTTCATGATGACTCCTTGGTCTCATGACCAATCCCAGACAACGTGTGACAACGACTATAAATGAGTTGACAAAGTCAAACACATGATGTACACTCTTTCCAGTCCCTCTAATTACTGGAACACTAGTGAGAAAGAGCAGACCCATGGAATGGGATTTAAAACATATGTGCTCTTCACATCATTGGTTTTTAGACCTCAAGTACAATCCTGAATTAACAACCAGGCCTCACACAAACAGAAACAGACAGTACAAACCGAAACTAAAAAACAAACTGAAGACACACACACACACACAAACACACACACACACACAATATGAAGCCCTATTCGTGTGTGAGATGTGTGTGACCAGCGCGGTGGGCTAACTGGTCACATCTGGCTGTTGTAAATCCAGCTAAAAGCCAGTGACTCATGATGCCTCTGATGATCTTCATACATCTACATTTATATGGTAATAGGAGTCTGCCAAGCATTTAACACATTCCACTACATCTGAAGGGCAAGGCACTTCTATCACCCCATCCCAATCACCACACACACACACACACACAGACACACACACACACACACACACACACACATTTTAGTTCATATCTGCAGTGCCTCTTCACCTTTACAACTATCTACCGTCTGTCTTTTATCCCTCTTTTACTATTCTCTATCTCGTTCTCTGTGTCTTTCTCTCTCTCTCTCTCGTTCTCTCTCTCTCTCTCTCTCTCTCTCGCTCTCTCGTCTGTCTCTTCATTCAGTGTGGCAGGTTGAATAATTCAGGCATCCGGCTGGCCGCCCCAGAGTGTCCTGACCGTGGCAGCCAGGCCCCCTGCGTGGTAGACGGACTTTCTACCTCCACCTCTCTACAACAGGCAGACAGATGGCCCCGCTCTCACTCTCTCTACCTCCATCCCCATCTCTACCCCTCTCTCTCCCTCCATCCTCCTCTCTACCCCTCTCTCTACCTCCATCCCCCTCTCTACCCCTCTCTCTACCTCCATCCCCCTCTCTACCCCTCTCTCTACCTCCATCCCCCTCTCTATCTCTCTCTACCTCCATCGCCTTCTCTACCTCTCTCTACCTCCATCCCCCTCTCTACCCCTCTCTCTACTTTCATCCCCCTCTCTACCCCTCTCTCTACCTCCATCCCCCTCTCTACCCCTCTCTCTACCTCCATCCCCCTCTCTACCCCTCTCTCTACCTCCATCCCCCTCTCTACCCCTCTCTCTACCCTCATCCCCCTCTCTACCCCTCTCTCTACCTTCATCCCCCTCTCTACCCCTCTCTCTACCTCCATCCACCTCTCTACCCCTCTCTCTACCTCCATCCCCCTCTCTACCCCTCTCTCAACCTCCATCCCCCTCTCTACCCCTCTCTCTACCTCCATCCCCCTCTCTACCCCTCTCTCTACCTCCATCCCCCTCTCTACCCCGCTCTACCCCTCTCTCTACCTCCATCCCCTTCTCTACCTCTCTCTACCTCTTGTCTATCTCTTCCTCTTCTGCTTCTGTCTCCGTTCCACCTCGCCACACAAACACAATATCCCTTTTTCATTGCACCTCTTTCTATGTTCTCTCTCCTCTTTTTTCACTGTCATATAAACACTATTTCTTTCTCTCTCCCTCCCTATTTCTCTCTCCCTCCGTCTTCCTTTCTCCCCTCCCTCTTTCTCTGTGGTCACTAACATGCTCATTAAAGCAGTCAGACACAGCTGCAAAGGAAACAGACAACCATTAACCCTAGCCACATTCTAAACACAACCAATAACCCTAGCCACATTCTAACCACAACCACAACCACTAACCCTAGCCACATTATAACCACAACCACAACCACTAACCCTAGCCACATTCTAACCACAACCACTAACCCTAGCAACATTCTAACCACAACCAATAACCCTAGCCACATTCTAACCACAACCATTAACCCTAGCCACATTCTAAACATAACCACTAACCCTAGCCACATTCTAACCACAACCACAACCACTAACCCTAGCCACATTCTAACCACAACCACTAACCCTAGCCACATTCTAACCACAACCACAACCACTAACCCTAGCCACATTCTAACCACAACCACAACCACTAACCCTAGCCACATTCTAACCACAACCATTAACCCTAGCCACATTCCAACCACAACCACTAACCCTAGCCACATTCTAACCACAACCACAACCACTAACCCTAGCCACATTCTAACCACAACCACAAACACTAACCCCAGCCACATTCTAACCACAAACACTAACCCTAGCCACATTCTAACCACAACCACTAACCCTAGCCACATTCTAACCACAACCACTAACCCTAGCCACATTCAAAACACAACCACAACCACTAACCCTAGCCTCATTCTAAACACAACCACAACCACTAACCCTAGCCACATTCTAACCACAACCACAACCACTAACCCTAGCCACATTCTAAACACAACCACAACCACTAACCCTAGCCTCATTCTAAACACAACCACAACCACTAACCCTAGCCACATTCTAACCACAACCACTAACCCTAGCCACATTCTAACCACAACCACTAACCCTAGCCACATTCTAAACACAACCACTAACCCTAGCCACATTCTAACCACAACCACAACCACTAACCCTAGCCACATTCTAACCACAACCACTAACCCTAGCCACATTCTAACCACAACCACTAACCCTAGCCACACTCTAACCACAACCACAACCACTAACCCTAGCCACACTCTAACCACAACCACAACCACTAAACATAGCCACATTCTAACCACAACCACAACCACTAACCCTAGCCTCATTCTAACCACAACCACAACCACTAACCCTAGCCACATTCTAAACACAACCACAACCACTAACCCTAGCCACATTCTAACCACAACCACTAACCCTAGCCACATTCTAAACACAACCACTAACCCTAGCCACATTCTAACCACAACCACTAACCCTAGCCACATTCTAAACTCAACCACAACCACTAACCCTAGCCACATTCTAACCACAACCATTAACCCTAGCCACATTCTAACCACTAACCCTAGCCACATTCTAACCACAACCATTAACCCTAGACTCATTCTAACCACTAACCCTAGCCACATTCTAACCACAACCACTAACCCTAGCCACATTCTAACCACAACCACTAACCCTAGCCACATTCTAACCACAACCACAACCACTAACCTTAGCCACATTCTAACCACAACCACTAACCCCAGCCACATTCTAAACACAACCACAACCACTAACCCTAGACACATTCTAACCACAACCACTAACCCTAGCCACATTCTAAACACAACCACTAACCCTAGCCACATTCTAACCACAACCACAACCAATAACTCTAGCCACATTCTAAACACAACCACAACCACTAACCCTAGCCACATTCTAAACACAACCACAACCACTAACCCTAGCCACATTCTAACCACAACCACAACCACTAACCCTAACCACATTCTAACCACAACCACAACCACTAACCCTAACCACATTCTAACCACAACCACAACCACTAACCTTAGCCACATTCTAACCACAACCACAACCACTAACCCTAGCCACATTCTAACCACAACCACAACCACTAACCCTAGCCACATTCTAAACACAGCCACTAACCCTAGCCACATTCTAACCACAACCACTAACCCTAGCCACCTTCTAACCACAACCACTAACCCTAGCCACATTCTAACCACAACCACAACCACTAACCCTAGCCACATTCTAACCACAACCACTAACCCTAGCCACATTCTAAACACAACCACTAACCCTAGCCACATTCTAACCACAACCACAACCACTAACACTAGCCACATTCTAACCACAACCACAATCACTAACCCTAGTCACATTCTAACCACAACCACTAACCCTAGCCATATTCTAACCACAACCACAACCACTAACCCTAGCCACATTCTAACCACAACCACAACCACTAACCCTAGCCACATTCTAACCACAACCACTAACCCTAGCCACATTCTAACCACAACCACTAACCCTAGCTACATTCTAACCACAACCACTAACCCTAGCCACATTCTAACCACAACCACTAACCCTAGCCACATTCTAACCACAACCACAACCACTAACCCTAGCCACATTCTAACCACAACCACAACAACTAACCCTAGCCACATTCTAACCACAACCACTAACCCGAGCCACATTCTAACCACAACCACAACCACTAACCCTAGCCACATTCTAACCACAACCACAAACACTAACCCCAGCCACATTCTAACCACAAACACTAACCCGAGCCACATTCTAACCACAACCACAACCACTAACCCTAGACTCATTCTAACCACAACCAAAACCACTAACCCTAGCCACATTCTAAACACAACCACTAACCCTAGCCACATTCTAAACACAACCACAACCACTAACCCCAGCCACATTCTAACCACAACCACAACCACTAACCCTAGCCACATTCTAACCACAACCACAACCACTAACCCTAGCCACATTCTAACCACAACCACAACCACTAACCCTAGCCTCATTCTAACCACAACCACTAACCCCGGCCACATTCTAACCACAACCAATAATCCTAGCCACATTCTAACCACAACCACAACCACTAACCCTAGCCACATTCTAACCACAACCACAACCACTAACCCTAGCCACACTCTAACCACAACCACAACCACTAACCCTAGCCACATTCTAACCACAACCACAACCACTAACCTTAGCCACATTCTAACCACAACCACTAACCCTAGCCACATTCTAAACACAACCACAACCACTAACCCTAGCCACATTCTAACCACAACCACTAACCCTAGCCACATTCTGAACACAACCACTAACCCTAGCCACATTCCAACCACAACCACTAACCCTAGCTACATTCTGAACACAACCACTAACCCTAGCCACATTCCAACCACAACCACTAACCCTAGCCACATTCTGAACACAACCACTAACCCTAGCCACATTCCAACCACAACCACTAACCCTAGCCACATTCTAAACACAACCACAACCACTAACCCTAGCCACATTCTAACCACAACCACTAACCCTAGCCACATTCTAACCACAAACACTAACCCCAGCCACATTCTAAACACAACCACTAACCCTAGCCACATTCTAAACACAACCACTAACCCTAGACTCATTCTAACCAGTTAAACCCTAGCCACATTCTAAACACAACCACTAACCCTAGCCACATTCTAACCACAACCACAACCACTAAACATAGCCACATTCTAACCACAACCACAACCACTAAACATAGCCACATTCTAACCACAACCACTAACCCTAGCCACATTCTAAACACAACCACAACCACTAACCCTAGCCACATTCTAACCACAACCACTACCACTAACCCTAGCCACATTCTAACCACAACCACAACCAATAACTCTAGCCACATTCTAAACACAACCACAACTACTAACCCTAGCCACAATTTAACCACAACCACAACCACTAATCCTAGCCACATTCTAACCACAACCACAACCACTAACCCTAGCCACATTCTAACCACAACCACACCACTAACCCTAGCCACATTCTAACCACAATCACAACCACTAACACTAGCCACATTCTAACCACAACCACTAACCCTAGCCACATTCTAACCACAATCACTAACCCTAGCCAAATTCTAACCACAACCACTAACCCTAGCCATATTCTAACCACAACCACAACCACTAACCCTAGCCACATTCTAACCACAACCACAACCACTAACCCTAGCCACATTCCAACCACAACCACTAACCCTAGCCACATTCTAACCACAACCACTAACCCTAGCCACATTCTAACCACAACCACTAACCCTAGCCACATTCTAAACACAACCACAACCACTAACCCTAGCTACATTCTAACCACAACCACTAACCCTAGCCACATTCTAACCACAACCACAACCACTAACCCTAGCCACATTCTAACCACAACCACTAACCCTAGCCACATTCTAACCACAACCACAACCACTAACCCTAGCCACATTCTAACCACAACCACAACCACTAACCCTAGCCACATTCTAACCACAACCACTAACCCTAGCCACATTCTAACCACAACCACAGCAACTAACCCTAGCCACATTCTAAACACAACCACAACCACTAACCCTAGCCACATTCTAACCACAACCACTAACCCTAGCCACATTCTAACCACAACCACAACCACTAACCCTAGCCTCATTCTAAACACAACCACTAAACAGGAGCAAGCCCACTACTACACAACAACAAACAACCACTTAACAGGAACAAGCTCACTACTACACAACAACAAACAACCACTAAACAGGAGCAAGCCCACTGCTACACAACAACAAACAACCACTAAACAGGAACAAGCCCACTACTACACAACAACAAACAACCACTAAACAGGAGCAAGCCCACTACTACACAACAACAAACAACCCCTACACAGGAGCAAGCCCACTACTACACAACAACAAACAACCACTAAACAGGAGCAAGCCCACTACTACACAACAACAAACAACCACTAAACAGGAGCAAGCCCACTGCTACACAACAACAAACAACCACTAAACAGGAGCAAGCCCACTACTACACAACAACAAACAACCACTAAACAGGAGCAAGCCCACTACTACACAACAACAAACAACCACTAAACAGGAGCAAGCCCACTACTACACAACAACAAACAACCTGTCACGTTCCTGACCTATTTATGTTAGTTTTTGTGTGTTAGTTGGTCAGGACGTGAGGTTGGGTGGGCATTCTATGTTATCTGTTTCTATGTTGGTTTTGGTTTGCCTGGTATGGCTCTTGATTAGAGGCAGGTGGTTTGCGTTTGCCTCTAATTAAGAGTCATATTTAGGTAGGGCATTCTCACTGTTTGTTTGTGGGTGATTGTCTTCCGTGTCAGTATGTTTGTTCGTACCACACTGGACTGTAGCGTTTGTTTGTTTCGTTTCGTTTCGATGTCGTCTGTTTCCTGTACGTAAGTTTATGTTTAGTTATGTAAGTTTATGTTCAGGTTGCGTCAACGTCGTTTTTGTTATTTTGTAAGCTTGTTAAAGTGTTTTGTTTCGTTTCGTGTTTTGCCATCATCGTTATTAAATAAAAGATGGCTTATTTCCCAAAGCCTGCGTTTTGGTCTGAGGATCCTTCTCTCCTCACCTCATATGAGGATGAGGAGAGAGACAGCCGTTACACAACCACTAAACAGGAACAAGCCCACTGCTACACAACAACAAACAACCACTAAACAGGAGCAAGCCCACTACTACACAACAACAAACAACCACTAAACAGGAGCAAGCCCACTACTACACAACAACAAACAACCACTAAACAGGAACAAGCCCACTACTACACAACAACAAACAACCACTAAACAGGAGCAAGCCCACTGCTACACAACAACAAACAACCACTAAACAGGAACAAGCCCACTACTACACAACAACAAACAACCACTAAACAGGAGCAAGCCCACTACTACACAACAACAAACAACCCCTACACAGGAGCAAGCCCACTACTACACAACAACAAACAACCACTAAACAGGAGCAAGCCCACTACTACACAACAACAAACAACCACTAAACAGGAGCAAGCCCACTGCTACACAACAACAAACAACCACTAAACAGGAACAAGCCCACTACTACACAACAACAAACAACCACTAAACAGGAACAAGCCCACTGCTACACAACAACAAACAACCACTAAACAGGAGCAAGCCCACTGCTACACAACAACAAACAACCACTAAACAGGAGCAAGCCCACTACTACACAACAACAAACAACCACTAAACAGGAGCAAGCCCACTGCTACACAACAACAAACAACCACTAAACAGGAACAAGCCCACTGCTACACAACAACAAACAACCACTAAACAGGAGCAAGCCCACTACTACACAACAACAAACAACCACTAAACAGGAGCAAGCCCACTGCTACACAACAACAAACAACCACTAAACAGGAACAAGCCCACTACTACACAACAACAAACAACCACTAAACAGGAGCAAGCCCACTACTACACAACAACAAACAACCACTAAACAGGAGCAAGCCCACTGCTACACAACAACAAACAACCACTAAACAGGAGCAAGCCCACTACTACACAACAACAAACAACCACTAAACAGGAGCAAGCCCACTGCTACACAACAAGAAACAACCACTAAACAGGAGCAAGCCCACTACTACACAACAACAAACAACCACTAAACAGGAACAAGCCCACTGCTACACAACAACAAACAACCACTAAACAGGAGCAAGCCCACTACTACACAACAACAAACAACCACTAAACAGGAACAAGCCCACTGCTACACAACAACAAACAACCACTAAACAGGAACAAGCCCACTGCTACACAACAACAAACAACCACTAAACAGGAACAAGCCCACTGCTACACAACAACAAACAACCACTAAACAGGAGCAAGCCCACTACTACACAACAACAAACAACCACTAAACAGGAGCAAGTCCACTACTACACAACAACAAACAACCACTAAACAGGAGCAAGCCCACTGCTACACAACAACAAACAACCACTAAACAGGAGCAAGCCCACTGCTACACAACAACAAACAACCACTAAACAGGAGCAAGCCCACTACTACACAACAACAAACAACCACTAAACAGGAGCAAGCCCACTGCTACACAACAACAAACAACCACTAAACAGGAGCAAGCCCACTGCTACACAACAACAAACAACCACTAAACAGGAGCAAGCCCACTACTACACAACAACAAACAACCACTAAACAGGAGCAAGCCCACTGCTACACAACAACAAACAACCACTAAACAGGAGCAAGCCCACTGCTACACAACAACAAACAACCACTAAACAGGAGCAAGCCCACTGCTACACAACAACAAACAACCACTAAACAGGAGCAAGCCCACTACTACACAACAACAAACAACCACTAAACAGGAGCAAGCCCACTGCTACACAACAACAAACAACCACTAAACAGGAGCAAGCCCACTACTACACAACAACAAACAACCACTACACAGGAGCAAGCCCACTGCTACACAACAACAAACAACCACTAAACAGGAGCAAGCCCACTGCTACACAACAACAAACAAACCATTAAAGTGTCAACACAACTTAGTGTCAGTTACCCTGTGTACTGCTTCTAACCTCATCACAGACCCAGGGAGCGTTCATGATGGGGCAATGTACTGAACGTAATAACAACATTCTACACCGTTGTTCCTTTCTGAACGCAGCCCAGACCCTTTTTCACTGTAACCTAAACCCACAGAAAGATAATCGCTATGGTTCTGAATATGACAGGAGTGTTAGAGCCCAAGTATATTTGCTCCCCCTACTATTAAAAAGACCTGGAGGGATAGTTGTGCAGTGGCAATACTGATAGTATTACAAACAAGGACATCACTCACACACACACGCACGCACACACACACACACACACACACACACACACACACACACACACACACACACACACACACACACACACACACACACACACACACACACACACACACACACACACACACACACACACACACACACACACACACACACATACACACACACACACACGGACATGCAGGTATGAAACAAACATATGTACAGTACATATAGGCCTACATGACACACACACACACACAAACAATATATGTTATCTTAAAAAACAAATAAAGCAACACCTCACGGCACAACGCCTCTCCTCCATGTGACCTATTTGTTCTGTTTATGTACTGACATGCGTGTGGAACTGATAGATGCACACACACACACACACACACACAACCTGTTAATGTTTTTTCATGTATGTCAATGGTAAAGTATTTTGCCTGTAATGTTTTATTCGTTATATGACAGACCACGGTGAGACTAGCTGTCGCCAATGACATCAGCTAATGGGGATGATCATTTTTTAAATTAAATCATATCAAATTATCTTCACACACAAACTAAGACATTGAGACATGGAAGAAACAGCAGTAGTTTGAATTCGCTTTTGATGTGCGAGTGTGTGTGTGTATGTGTGCGTGTGTGCGTGCGTGTGTGTGTGCATGTGTGCGTGCGTGTGTGTGTGTGTGTGTGTGTGTGCGAGTGTGTGTGTGTATGTGTGCGTGCGTGCGTGTGTGTGCGTGTGTGTGTGTGTGTGTGCGTGTGTGTGTGTGTGGCTTGTTTTCCGCTCTTACCTTGGGTTATAAAGTGCATGTGCGTCACGCATGTGAGTGGCATCGAGGTCGTAAGTCTGTTGCATTCTCCAGGCGCTGCCGCATTTGCCGTACTTATCTTCACTATTAACCTGGGCCTTTGATAAGTTCATTCTACAACACAGAGAATCACAGGGGGACAGGGGGTCAGATAAGAGGCCAGCAGTCAGGATTGGAGGTACACAGAAACAGTAGGCCTGACACTTCATACACAGACAGTCAGCCTGTACATAACGTAGTATTATCAAACTGGAAGCCTGTAGATTCTAGGGAGTACACAGAAACAGTAGGCCTGATACTTCATGCACAGAAATGGTTATAGAGGTTGACCTGTGTCGTAAAAAGTCTTACTGACGCGACCTTGAATCTATAGACACTATAGAGATGCTACAGACAGAGGGTACAGCCTGTACAATACAGTATTCACACCATGTGGTCTGATATACGACAACGACAGACCGACACTTTGAATGGCCTGCAGCTACGGTAACGTTTACGGACATCTGCGACAGTCCGCACGGACAGCGGAGGCCTTTAAGGTAAATGTTTAACGGCAGTATTTAACGGACAGTGTTACCTGGGAGACGGGTGTGTGTGACGTTAATAGAAGCCCTCCTGGACAGTTTTAATACGGTACCGGTATTACCAGTCTCAGGATAAAAAGCAAGGAAAGGGGAGGGACTAATAGCTGTCAATCAAAGCCCGCCTCTGCGTCAAGGAAGGAGCTGTCTCCAGGGTGATAAGGTCACCCCTGGCAACGGAATCAGAATCATCGCCCCCCCCCCCCCCCCCCCCCCCCCCCCCAAAAATGGCGGATAGTCGAGAAGGTTTGACGTCATTTAGGGGAAACTGTGTGTGTGTTATTACATTTTCAGGTTCCCCATTAAAAGAGAGAACACCGGGGAAAGATATTTCAACTAATAATAAGAAAAGCTTTATATTATGAGCTGAAAAAAATAGACAGTCAAAAATAGACAGTCAAAAATAGACAGTCAACTCTAGTAATTGAAAATAAAAGCCAACATCTTAATTTGGATAATCAAATCAGTGGAATGTGTATAAAATGCTGTTTTCTCTATGTCTTTCCACCTCTCTTTCCATGTTATTCAGTCAAAATGTTGATATCTTTTAGTTCACCTTTATTTAACCAGGTAGGCCCAGTTGAGAACAAGCTCTCATTTACAACTGAGCCCTGGCAATGTGTGTACATTTATACACAGCATATAACGTTACTCTTTTGGTGAAATTCAAAATTGCATTCATTGTATATTATAAATAACATATATTATAATTATTATTATTAAGGAAGCAACATAAAACATGAGA
This sequence comes from Salvelinus fontinalis, assembly GCF_029448725.1. Classification (NCBI taxonomy): domain Eukaryota; kingdom Metazoa; phylum Chordata; class Actinopteri; order Salmoniformes; family Salmonidae; genus Salvelinus; species Salvelinus fontinalis. The sequence goes on along the minus strand of NC_074680.1, from coordinate 12,486,327 downwards.
GAATGTGATGTTTCCGTAATCTTCTAATTCTGTGTAATATGTTGTGTTGTGTATGCGGCTACCTCTGTGTGTGCACCAGTAATTACTGCCAAAACATGGACCTCTGTCACACACGGGTAAAGACATGTTTACCACACAAACACAGACACACCGGGAACACTGTGTGTGTGTGTGTGTGTGTGTGTGTGTGTGTGTGTGTGTGTGTGTGTGTGTGTGTGTGTGTGTGTGTGTGTGTGTGTGTGTGTGTGTGTGTGTGTGTGTGTGTGTGTGTGTGTGTGTGTGCGTGCGTGCGCGCGTGCGTGTGTGTGTGTGTGTTTGTGTTTATATGTGTGTGTGTGTATACAGTATGTGTGTGTGTATGTGTGTGTACAGGGAGAGAACACTCAGTCCTGATGGTGGTGTGTGCGTGTGTTTGGGGTTGGGTAGGCCGGAAGGCTAGGGCTTAGTGGAAAAAGTCCTGTGTATGTAATGTGTTGCCTTCAGTTCCAGTTGAGGGAACAGGATGAATCAATACTGTTCTGCAGACACGGCCGGCTCCAACACGCGGCTATGGTCAAGCCCCAGTTCAGCTCTCTACTGTAGGGGCTCAGATCAATACAGCTGCCATCGCGCTACGCATTCACTTACATTAGCAAAAAATGCTAAAATGCCAGCGGGATTAGCACACCGTTGCTTTATTACATTACGCTTTATGGCGTTATAATCGGATGGAGTGTTAAACCTTATACGTTCATAAAATATGAACGGTTATTTAGGGAGAAAGTCTATTCCTTTAGAGAGAAGCGGCGAGGGGTTTAGTATGCAGTGTATATATATATATATAAATATATATATATATGTATATGTATATACAGCCAAGCAGGAGCGTTAGACAATATCAAAAGTCAACCTACTGCATTTTCTTCTTGTACTTTTAGGATGAGAATTACACAAATGTCACAAAATAATCAATGCATTATTTCACAGGAAATATATGCAATTAAACAACAAATACTACTATTGGGACTCAAATAAATGCCTTCAAATAAAATATTTGTTTTAGTTAGAATCATGCAAACGCCTAATTCAGTCAACAACAAAGAATCAAAACCACATTCACACTCCACCATAGGCACAAGTCAATTAAACCACTACAGATGAACAGCACAGCGATTTACTCCCACACAAAGACAACAGAACCAGTTGAAGCCAATCATTCATCCATTCCTTGGTGCTAGATATTGTGAGAAGAGCTCTGAACAGAAGATGTTGTGAAACACAGGGCCCAGTGGAGATACACAGCACTTAGACAGACAGACAGACCAGACAGACACCTATACATAGATACAACAGAGAGAGAGAGAGAGAGAGAGAGAATGCAACTGCCATCTCAGCACTCTCAGAGTCCACGGAGGAGAAGAGGGAGAAAACAAACTGAGGTGGTAAAACGGAGGGGTGGAAGAGGGGGAGGTGTGGGCCCTTAGGAGAAGCATGTCAGGTACTAACCAAGTCCTGACCCAGCCAAGAAACGACAGATGTAGGCCTACACAAGTTATACAGAACTAACATTACACAGTACATGGAGAATTTGATAAACGAGAACATGTCATATTTGCTCATAACGATAACGGACAATGATCATGTACGGCCGCAATGTTTCCTGATTTTGGAAACAAAACCCACATCATTATTTCAGGAAGAACGATCAGCTTACACAAATAAACACAAGCTTCAAAACCATAATTTGACAACTAAAACAACAGACACATTTTGTACTTAAAAGAAGGTACATAAAAGTCGATGGGAGGAGAGGAGAGTAGGAGAGAACAGGAGGAGAGGAGAGTAGGAGAGAACAGGAGGAGAGGAGAGTAGGAGAGAACAATAGGAGAGGAGAGTAGGAGAGAACAGGAGGAGAGGAGAGTAGGAGAGAACAGGAGGAGAGGAGAGCGATAAAAGAGGGCAGATAGAATAGAGAGAGAGAGAGAGAGAGAGAGAGAGAGAGAGAGAGAGAGAGAGAGAGAGAGAGAGAGAGAGAGAGAGAGAGAGAGAGAGAGAGGGGAAAAGAAGGGACTGTGAAAGAGCATTAACCTATAGGGTCCTACCTGAACCTATTACACGCCCCTGTCAGAACATGTAAGGAACACACACACAACCATACACGGATTAGCACACAGAACAATGAGCCAAATTACGCCAAGTATCTGTGTGTGTGTGTGTGTGTGTGTGTGTGTGTGTGTGTGTGTGTGTGTGTCCATGCCTTGCCAATGCTCAGTGACTCACTCAAGTGTTGCTGGTCCATCTGTGAATCGAAGGACCATTACGGCGTACGTGCATGCGCGTGTGTGTGTGTGTATGCGTGTATATGTGATGGCGAGGCTGTGATCGATGAGACAGGTGCCATTCTTCCCAATGCAGAAGCAGGAGCCCCGAGGTCCACAAATGCCACCATCACCACCGTCCTCCCCCTGCCCCCCCCCCCACCCCCCCCCACCCCCCCCATCTCCTCAGCCCCCCCCCCCCCCCCCCAATAACCCCCTAGACAGCCCAATACACACACCCAGAGGAAAGCAGAGAGAAACTGAGCGTGTACGTGCTGTTCACTTCATGCTGTCTGTTCTATACTGGTCTGTGTTTTGAGTAAAGGTGGTGTCGGTGTTATGGTACTGTAGGTAGCAGGTGGGTAGTTCGGAGTGGCTATGGTGTGTTAGCATTAGCGCGTGTGTGTGTGTGTTTGTGTGTCGGGGGCAGGTGGGGTTCGGTGTGTGTGCATTAGTGTTAGCGACGGGAGCTGTTAGCGGGGTGAGTGGCAGATGGACTGTCGGCTTTAATACGACTGAGCTTGTGGAAAGGTGACAGCACCGACTGACCCGGGGAGAGGGAGAGGGAGAGGGGGGGAGGGGGAGAGAGGGTGAGAGAGAGAGGGAGAGGGAGAGAGGGGGAGAGGGAGAGAGATAGGGAGAGAGAGAGAGAGAGAGAGAGAGAGAGAGAGAGAGAGGGGGGGGGGGAGGGGGAGAGAGGGTGAGAGAGAGGGAGAGGGAGAGGGGGGAGGGGGAGAGAGGGTGAGAGAGAGAGGGAGAGAGAGAGGGGGGGGGGGAGAAGGAGAGAGAGGGAGAGGAGGTATGCTTTCTTAAGGAATGCACTCTAAATGGGGTCGAGAGGTTAGGGGGTTCAGAGATGAGAGTCTATGGAAACCCTTTAACAACACAAACACTATTAACTACAAACTCTGTTTCTGGGTTTATTTTCACCTAAAAGTACATTTAGCCTGTAAACTGTGCTATTCACTTATCGCAGTCTGCGGAGCTGACAGATTATTTCTGCAGCCCGGTAGAGTCTCATAAAGAACATGCAATTAAGAGAAACCTCTAATCAGTCAAAACATTCTCTAAAAAATACACTACTTTGAGTTGATAAAACAGCTAAATAATTATATAAAAAAAATCAAAAATAACCGTAAAAAAAGAAACGCATAATTTCACCCCAACATTTTTTTTTATGTGTTGGCCACAAAATATTTATTTAGCACTTAATTCAGAGTTGTCTTTGTTGTGATTAAGAAGTAGGAACGGTAAGGGCTGATGAACTGGGATGGTACTGGGGGCACGCGGGCGCAGGGGACGGGCATGACCTTACAGCAGTTCACACACACGCACATACCGTGCACGCACGCGCACACACGAATACTCACAGCTCTGTAGAGCAGCCGGTGTGGTCAAGCACGGCTAAGTGACAACACAACCGAAACCTGCACTGCTCTTTATCACCGACCACAACGCACAGACGTACAGACACACACATACAAGAAACATATGTCTGTTTGTCTGTTTTATGACGGTGTTTTGGTTAGTCAGTGTGTCTGTCTGTTCCTACAGATTGCTCCTTTAAAAAAGGAAATGCAAAACAATGATCTCCTTCCAAATTAAGCTCAATAAAACAACAGCGACACACAATAGTATTTAAATCCTGTGAATGACTCACCAGGGAAAATATCTAACACATTTTAATTTACATTTCATATACATTAAATTAACTATATAATTGATCGGAAATTAAAATGTACGGACTCAATAAATAAATATTGACATAAAAAAACAACAACATTAAAACCCTTTTCCTACATCTCTTGTTCACTACAATACTCTAGTTCAAAATAATTTCTCCAAACAGGGTCCTCACATCTACCCTGTAGTTTCAACTGAATACAACACTAAAGTAGAGAGAGATGGAGAAAGAGAAAGAGAAAGAGAGAAACTGAGAGACAGGGGATAGGGGGCGATGCCAGGTGGAGAGAGAGAGAGAGAGATGGAGGGGGAGAGAGAGAGAGCACGAGAGAGAGAGAAAGAAAGAGAGAGAGAAAGAGAGAGAGATGGGGTGTTGTCATTCTCTCCCCATCAGACACACATGAAGCATGATGGGAGGATGAGAGGAGGAATATTTCACTGTCAGACAGAGTTCTGCGTGGTTATTCATTTCTCCTCTGCACTCTCCCGCTCTCTCTCCATTTCTCTCTCTCTTTCTCCATCTCTCCCTCTCTCTCTCCCCCTGCTGCAGGATAATGACAATTGAGTCATTCCACGGCATGTAGAAGAGAGTAGAACACTCACAAACATTCGCACACACTCAGACATGCGTTCAAACACGGTCCCTACGGAGCGTGTGAGAGAGAGATGGAAATTAGGTGGAAAAGAGAGAAAGGGAGAGAGAGAGACCTTGTGAACTCAGACACGCAGGTTCTCTTCAGTTTAAATCTGCATTTTATTGTGTCCCGGTCACCTGTGTCTCCTCTCATTAGAAGTGAGTGAGAGCACTGGAAACCATGATCTTCCCACACACACACTGCTTCCCACACACACTGCTTCTCACCGACCAAAGAGTCTCTGTCTCCCGGCCGCCTGCAAACCCAACATGCTCTCACAGTCGCACGTCCAAAATAGACGTTCCTCCATGTTTCTCAAATGTCACATTTTGAAGTTGTTCCAAACGTCAAATTTTGAAGTGTTAAGGGTTAAGTTTGAGCATTAATTATGATTTTTTATAAAGGTTATTGTTAAGTTTCGGAATGAACTACAAATTCTTAAGGTTAGGCATGAACTCCAAATAGATAAGTTAACGTTTGTGATAGCCTTAAAACCAAAATATCAAAACAGCTTTCTATCGCTGGATTCGAACATGCATCCTTTGGAATCAGAGGCAGGAAACAGCGCTCGCGGTTGCCCCTAGTGGTCAGTTTCCTGAGACATAAACGGACGTTGAATTCCGGTGACCTGGCAGTGCAAACCAGCAGCAGGCCGCCCTATTTGATAAGCAAAACAGACCTAGCACTTAACTCTCTCTCTCCCTTGTTTCTCTCTCTCACACACACACACAGACACACACACACACACAGGCCTGCGCTTAGACAGACCTACTAAATAGTTTACAGTGGCCTGAATTTGCATCAAACAACCACCTTTACTCCAACCACACAGGAAGGACAAAACATGAATAACAATGTATTTGGCTTCTGCAATCTGTGTTATTATAGCTGCATTACTTTGGCCATAGAGGTATGATATGGTGAAAGACCACTTTTCCTAGTGCTGAAAAAAAAATCACGAATCACAGAGATGACATGATAAACGATCCCCTGTCAATTCACACTCTCTCTCTTTTTCTAGAGGAAGATGTATAAAAAAGAGAAAGGGAGAGACGGGATACTTGAATGACGGAGGAGGGGAATCCGCAGGGGGGCGAGAGGAGCGGAGGGACGGAGAGAGAGAAAGACAGAGGGATGGGGGGGGATGAGTGTAGTGCAGGGGAATTGAATTGAAAGGTGGGAAGGGTTCATGCCTCCGTAGCGACAGCGACATGGGGTGTAATTGCTAATTGCGACGCGTACCTCTGGAATGGAGCGGCCGTTTGTGTGTTTCTCAGCTGGCGTTGTACGTCTTAAGGCTATTTCAGCCAGCGCTTTTATGAGGAAACCAGCCAGGTCGCTCAAGATCCACTTCGAAATCCGACGTCCGTCCATGACGCCGAGAGATGCCTTTAAAACCAGCCACTAGGTGCAACGGTGAGCAATATTACCATCAAGTATGCTTGGGTTTTGCTAGGGTGTTGTGGACTAGGGGTGGCGGATGGGCGTAAACTCTGGCACCGAATTAGGAGACAGCAGCGGAGCAACCCAGGGTGTCCAAAACACCTCCAAATTTGACGTTTGGAGAGACTTCGAAATTTGACGTTCGGAGAAAGGTGGACAGACATCAGCATCTGAAGTCAAATTGGTCAAACCGTGAGATCTTGTTGACACGCACACACACACACACACACCCCAGTCACACACCCTGATGGATTGAACATAAATCCGATAAATTTACAATCACATCATCAAGGCCTCCTCTTTTATCCTTGGCTTTCTGCTCACATTAGTAGCTGAGTGTGTGTGTGTGTGTCAACGCGTGTGAAATGTCATTTTAAAGTGTGTGTGTGTGTGTGTGTGTGCACGTCCACAGACGCACACATTTCTCTCCATCTCTGAGGGGTGAACGGGTCTGCTCAGGAGGCTCTCTCTTTAAACCACAGTTAATTACCCTCGGAATGTCTCACACCCTGCACAACAGGGGCCACCACCGCCACCGTGTGTGTTTTTTGTGGAGACAATGGGACAGCCGGGGCCACGGGGTAACACATATGCGTAAAAAACACATCCTATGACACCTTTACACACCATCCTGATTGGGCAGGGGGATAAGCCACACACACACAGAATCATATGAGCACACACACACACATATTCATACACAATCACCGCAGCACAAATTCAAAAATAGATGCACACACACACGGACACACACACACACACACACACACACTCAGCACGGGACATATTGACATGATTTGACAGATGATTTAAGGAAATGATTTTATAAGGAGATTAAAAGGAATTTAATTTACGCAATCTCCCTTCGATTCCCCTGATCCCTTCCTCCAGTGCTTTCATCTCCTCTACGCAGAGAACAACAGAACGAGAGACGGACAGGGAAAAAAAACGAAAATCCTAAACTTTTATTCAGGCTGGCTGGTTATATCCGAATGTGGTGGGATCTATAGAAGGAGGAGGCTGTCTCTTAGGCACGGACAGTTCTCCATTAGAAACCATTCATTCAAAAATGATAGATCTGTTAGGGTATGACCTATTATTATAGTGGAGGGACTCTGTTCTAGTGGAAGCCTTTATTATAATTGTAAAGCTAAAGTGAGAATTTATTTTACACTGTAAATGCAAATATTAATCTTGTGTTTTCAATTTAATTACGGGCATGACGGTATAATCCAGTCCAATCCCCCTAAAATCTAAACAGGGATATTCAGTTTGGTTCAATTGTTACTGTAGTAAAATCATACATGTATGTTAAATACACCACATTCGTGCTCGAGAACGCAAAATCAGGAAAAGAGCTCCAACAAAATACAATTTTGCAAGTGCTTAGAATGTATATTATTTAAATGTCCTAAATATAAAATGGGAAACAATCATGACATTTGATATGACTGTCCTTTCGGCAGAACAGTAAAACAATGTTGCACACATACAAAAGAACCGGGCGCGTTGTCGGTTCTCCGAATGTCACATTCTCTAGCACGAATGTGGTGTGTTTAACATGTCAGTCACATTCCAAACATTGAAAAGACATACTTCAAATAACAGCACGTTTTTTAATGAGTCACATTCCAAACATTGAAAATCATGTCCTTTATATAATGCATCGAGTACGTGCATATTCATCCAATGATTTTTTTTTAATAACATTTCAATGTGCAATTTTAAAAAAAAATCACATGCTCCACCATTTACCTGGGAAATAGATACACAGCGATATCTAACGATATATCCAATGTACAAAACACACACGCCGTAAAATACACCTTCACAGGTCCAGGAATCGGCCCAAGCCTTTTAAATCATTCCCCTATTCTTTCAATCAGAAAACCCGTCATGACAATCTGCATTCTACATCCCCGTGACCTCTAGGAATAAACCACAACAACAAACACATTAAATAAATTCAACTAACTAAGAGGGGAAAACCCTTAATGACATGCAAATGAAATGTATGTTCAGGCATGAAGCGAATATAATTATGATAATCGTCAAAATGGCACTTGTTGTTATTATTATTATCATTATCCATAATATATCAATTAGTATCCCACTCGTCAATTTCTACGTAGGAGGTGAGCGAGGAGCGAGCGGTGAGAGAGGTAATGACTATGAGTAAAGCCTGGGTACAGCTGGAACTAAGAGAGGGATTCAGGCGGTGTGTTTCTCTATGAGAAGTGACTCTAACCCCGGATCACAAATGACACTGAACAGGGGGAAAACCAAGGCTAAAGCCCATCGCTATAGACAGGAGAAAAGACTGTCTCCTGAATCGTCTGGTCTCCTACAAACTGCACGTCCTTCACCCTTTCTAAGCTCCTCTAGGTATATCTCAGTCACACCACTGCAATTCACACACTCCTTACAAAATGCTCAAATACACCATACTCTCAAATACAGTCAATTCTCAAATAAATACGCCACCAAATGATGTACATTTCACATCTTACCCGTGTCAGTTAGAAATAAATAATTGTGTCATTTTACACAAGGTTTCCGAAGAGGAGAAGTATATTCCAAAGCTAGGGTTTTACACCCACCCGTATCCACATTATAACACACACACTGTTCAAACACGACCCCACAAATACACGTACAGAAAGTCGGTAGGCATACAGGTAGAGTGGTCGGGTTGTGTACCTTCGCATTACAATGACCTTTCGTTTCTCTCTATGTAGATTACCAATCTAGCCGTTCTTTCTCTCTATATTAATAACCTCCGGTCTGTGTGTGTGTGTGTGTGTGTGTGTGTGTGTGTGTGTGTGTGTGTGTGTGTATGTATATAGTTTGTAAGAAGGCTGGAAACGCTCCACTTTAGAAGCGTTATCAGCGCTCAGACAGTCCAGGGCAGGGGTTAAGAGTGCCGTGGTTTCCACTAGAAACACTCCGACAACGTCAACTTGTCCAGCTCTCCTCTCTTCTCTATCTATCGCTCTATTGTTCTCTCTTCATTCTATTCACTTTGCTTCAGGCCAAGTCTTAACAAACAGAGGCAGGAGCGTGCGATTTGGGGAATTTTTTTTCTTCTCCAAAACTAGGACTTCCACTCAACACTTTAGGTAATTCACCTGGAACTCTCCCCAAATGTATTTGTGAAATATAATTAAGTAAGCAGCTTAACTAAAACACTTATTTTCTAGTCTTCTGGCGACCGTCACTGTTCTCTAGGTTGTGTGTCTGTAGACAGAGAGGTATGGGATTGATGCTCCCTATCCCTGATTCTGTATTTACATAAAACACTCGACACACACACGACCCTCTCTGTCCACCTCCGCCTGCCTGCCCCACCAGCCAGTTAATCTGCATTTTTAACGCTGTCCTTAACACAAGCCAAAAAGAGCAAAGCGCTAGCTAAAGGAGCAGCGTGTGTGTGTGTGTGTGTGTGTGTGTCCGTGCGGAGCGGCGCAGCGTACTGTTGTCTCCGATGCCGCGGCAGGGCCACATGCTGTGCTGGCTGTCTGAAATTCAAGCTCTCCTGGCATTTAAGAGAGCTTTCTCCTCCTCCTCCTCCCCCTGCCGCTTCTGTCCGTTCCCTCTCACTCTGTCAGCTGGCTGACGGACATCCCTCACACTGAACACACTGACCCCACCTAATAAACTAAGACTTAAACATCCCGTACCACGCACACACTCTCTATTATACAGTGGATCATCAAGCAGTACGGCTCTCTGTGCTGGGATAGACATGCCAGAGTGTGTGTGTGTGTGTGAGAGAGTGTGTGTCCTACTCAGGTGGAGCGGCAGAAATTCAATTCCTCACGCTGAGTGAGAGCTCCTGTCTGTACCGCAGCCCAGCACCGGTAGACAGACGCATACTGTTACACTGTTACACACAGTCAAACAGACACATTTTTACACACTACCTGACAGTGGAAAGCAACCTTGACATTCTACCCGGCCACCTCCGCAGTATCACACGAAATAACACACACACACTCCTACTCTGACAAACGCGAGCACGGCACACACAGACACACACAGGCAGACACACAGTCAAAGGCATTCACAACGACAAGAGGTAAGAAAGGAAGTAGTAAAAAGGTCAAATTTACCTACTCTTGTTCAGAGTGTAGGGAGAAATATTCAGGAAGGGAAAGCTCTATGGAATCCATCTGCACACTGCCACCATAATGTGAGAAAGCCTCCTCTATAAATCAAAGTTTTTTTTCTGCTCTCCTCCTCCTCTCCTGTCCTCCTCTCTCTCTCTTCTCTCTCTCTCTCTCTCTCTCTCTCTCTCTCTCCCCTCTCTCTCTCTCTCTCTCTGTTCCTGTCAGAGCACTGCAATCAGGCACAGTGGTCCTCCGTGTGACAAGCCTATAGGCACAGCAGCCAGCTAGTTGGGACCAAAAGCTCCAGCACTCTTCTAATCAAGGACTTAAAGCCACGATTGGAGCTCATTAATATGTAGCAAGGCTTTGCATATGTAGTCCCTCTGGCCCATCCGGGCTGCTCATTGGTGGACGGGTGGCCAATGGCAGAGAAGCAGGGCTCGGTCTGCACGCACGGAGAGAGAGAGAGCAGCTGAGCAGGTGGAGAGTGGAGGGCAGAGACAAAGAGAGAGAGAGAGAGAGAGACGGAAGGAGGGAGGGACGGAGGGAGGGAGGGGCAGAGGAATAACGAGAGTGAGCGGTGAAGAGCGAGAGAGAGGTGAGGAGAGGGGGATTTAAAGAACCAGTGCATTCTGTCTGTCTGTCTGTCTGTCTGTCTGTCTGTCTGTCTGTCTGTCTCTGTCTGTCTCTCTCTGTCTCTCTCTGTCTTCCTCTGTCACTCTCTCTCTCTCTCTCTCTCTCTCTCTCTCTGTCTCTCAGGGCAGTTGTTATCAGTGGAGAGAAAGGCTCTCAGACCAGGTTGATACCAAACGTTGTGAATGAAGCCCTGTCATGCAAATACAGCGTTCCATCTGTTTATTGGCAAAAGTCTGTCATTCTCTCACATCCTCTCTTCTTTTCCTTCTCTTCCTTTGTTTCTCTCTGTCTATCTATTGCTGTCTAATACTCTACCCGTCTGTCTGAAAGTGAGAAAATTAGTCAAATTAAAATATTCCTCTGACCGTCATGTGTTCAAACAGCGCTTGCTCACGCTATGATTTCTGCATATGTGAGCCGGACAGAGTGAGACAGGGTAAAAAGATCAAAGAGGGACATGTATTTTTCAAGTTATTTTAACATTTCACAGTAAAGTACGTGCTGAAAATCCAAGCTTGGCCTCACTCAAGCAATAGGTGGATATCCCGCTATGTTACATCAGTTAGTTTCATAATGGAATTGAATTTCAGTATCTTTCACACTATCCAAAAGGGAAAATGAAATGAAAAATCCTAAAACCAGCTCAGCAGTAAAATAGGGATTACATTTCCCAGTCCGAGATTCTGGACTGTCTTTGTTGTGGAATGATTGAGAAATGATTTGGGAACGATTTGAGAATGATTGGGCCATGTTTTCCCGGCTCTGGCTGTGTCCGGGTTGTTTTCCATGCGCATGTCAGCGACTCCCCGCCTTCCAGCCTCAGCAGGGACTGTGTTCCCGGCTCCTCGGAACGGCGCAATTCCCACTGCTAGGAAAATTCCGGAGCGTCGGTGTTCCGCTAACTATTGTGTCTCACAGCTGAGGAGCGGGTGTCAATAGTCTCTGACTGGCTCTGTGCTCCACACACACTCAGGGGGGTGAACCCTATTTTGTCAAACATGTATTTCCCTATCTTTTTTTTTTATTCTCTCTCTCCCCCTGTCCTGTGTTATACACTCTCCCTCCCTTGGATGGATGAGAGGATGAGGGAGCAGAGGGGTGGAAAGGGGGGACGTACAGATGAAAGAGAAGTGTTGTGATTATCAGGTTTGGAGGAACAGAGAGAAAAAACATCCCCCCAAACCAATCTGGTCCGTGGCTTTGAAGGGTGTGTGTGTGTGTGTGTATTTGAGCAGACGCATACACATAGAACAAAAAAAGTGACTGATCTGTCTCGGATCTCATCCTATATTAATACTTTTCCAATAAAAGATAAATACTGTATTTCACCTAGTGTCCACCAAATAAATGGATGTGGTATGAAATCAACATTTCCCTCCCCGATTTTCTCACTGTGTTAATTGATCATCAGCAACGAGCGGCTATCGCTGGTTGCCTAGAGATAACTGTGGCATCATAGGAGGGCCATCCGTTCATCCTTCTATTAATTAAACCATGATCATATAAGGAAATCATTATGGGGTGTGAGTTACGACGGCTATGACACCACACACACACACACACACACACACACACACCCATCTGGCCAGGCATACCTCTGTTATGATGTATCCTTCAGTCTATATGCATCGACAAAGATGAGTTGGAATCAATGCAGCTTTCTCCTGGCTGTAAACAAATACTTTAGCAGAGACGTACGGCCCTCTCTCTCTATCTATCTCTCTCTCTCTCTCTCTCTCTCGCTCTCTCTCTCTCTCTCTCTCTCTCTCTCTCTCTCTCTCTCTCTCTCTCTCGCTCTCTCGCTCTCTCTCTCTCTCTCTCACTCTCTCTCTCTCTCTCTCTCTCGCTCTCTCGCTCTCTCTCTTTCTGTCTCTGTCTCTCTCTTTCTCTCTCTCTCTCTCTCTCGCTCTCTGTCTCTCTCTCTCTCTGTCTCTCTCTCACCTGTCTTTCTTTCTCTCTCTCTCTCTCTCTCTCTGTCTCTCTCTCTCCTCACCTGCAGTAACACAAAAATACAGGACCATAAAACCTTTGAAATACATTGAGAACACTAACACACTAACACACTGCTTGCAAATACATCAGTGTGTGTTTCTGTTTTTGGAAAATGAGTTTCCGCAGCCTTACCGCTGATAATGACCATCACTGGATTCAGCTGAACCATCAGACAATTAGAAAAATATAGAAAGCTGTTATACCTTATCGTAATAATCACCCTTTTCCCCAAAAATGTTTTTTCTTGAGGCCAATGAAATAGAAAAACGACCTAACGGAAACACTCATGTCACAATGAATGACTCTCAAATGTGTCCCAAACTAAGCCAACGAATCCAAACAACAGACTGATCATTTCAATTTCAACCACTATTTAGGAAAAGCTACGTCTTTCTAATTTATTCATTTCAATTGAATGTTGTTGTTTTTAAGGTATACAGACATTCAATCTCTGCAGCAGCAAAGCAGAGTATTGATTAAAAAGATACTAAAGAGGGGTTTCAAAGGTGTGTGTTGTGAGTGTGTGAAAGCAGAGTGTTGTGTGTGTGTCGGGGCCATTTGAAATGGATTTTAATTGGTGTGTCTATAATGGAAATGGGAGGAGGACATGTTAGCGCGGCCGCGGTGCGGCTAGACTACAGACAAACAACGTACCTGTGTTCAGTCAAATCCCTCAGGACACACACACACACACACACATATCAAACAAACAGGCCACACACATCCCAGTACAAATCAACACATTTAGAGGCATAGATACACAACTTCTTCCTGCAACTCTGCACGTCTCTCTGTCTAATGTTATGGAGAATGTAAAAACACAACATCAAGTCAAACTCCACTTGTTGTATTAGATTTGTAACTTTTTTGGGTCTCTTCTTGGGAGGGGGGGGGGGGGGGGTAGTGGATGGTCCAGATGTATTGATTGTGTTAGTGTCTCTCCTTGTTGACAGTGACCCCTTTAGGGCTTCTGAGGTATGTGGAAATGTATAGATTCAGGGTAGTAAGCATTGTGGATTATGATTAGAATTTAGTCTTTCCTCTCGTCTCACCTCCTCTCCTCTCAGTCTCTCCTCTCCCCTCCCCTCCTCTCCTATCAGTCTCTCCTCTCCCCTCCCCTTCTCTCCTCACAGTCTCTCCTCTCCTCTCCCCTCCCCTCCTCTCCTCTCCTCTGTCTCTCCTCTCCTCTCCCCTCCTCTCCTCTCAGTCTCTCCTCTCCCCTCCCCTTCTCTCCTCACAGTTTCTCCTCTCCCATCCCCTCCTCTCCTCTTAGTCGCTCCTCTCCTCTCCCCTCCCCTCCTCTCCTCACAGTCTCTCCTCTCCTCTGAGTCTCTCCTCTCCCTTTCCCTCCTCTCAGTCTCTCCTCTCTCCTCTCCTCTCAGTCTCTCCTCTCCTCCCCCCTTCCCTCCTCTCCTCTCAGTCACACCTCTCCCCTCCCCTCCTCTCCTCTTAGTATCTCCTCTCCTCTACTTTCCACTCCCCTCCTCTCCTCTGAGTCTCTCCTCTCCCTTCCCCTCCTCTCCTCTCAGTCTCTCCTCTCCCCTTCCCGCTTCTCCTCTAAGTCTCTCCTCTCCCCTTCCCCCCTCTCCTCTGTCTCTCCTCTCCCCTTCCCTCCTCTCCTCTCAGTCTCTCCTCTCCCCTTCCCTCCTCTCCTCTAAGTCTCTCCTCTCCCCCTCCCTCCTCTCCTCTCAGTCTCTCCTCTCCTGCCTAACTGAATACGGAGGGTCTTAAATATGCACTAGCCAACCACACTGATTGCTCCTCTGTCAATATGAGTCAATAACTGCTACACACACTCTCATTCAAACACACACACACACACACACACACACAGAGAGAGAGCCATGCAGCATTGCACAAATGTCACACAGGTCCTCCTTTGTCTCCTCGGAGTCATGTCTGTGTGACACGCACTCATGCAAGCACACACACACTCACACACACATGATCCCTCTTACACGAGTGCCTAATCACATTGAAGGGAAAGCATGGATAAGTGTATGTATGGATGTAGGGTGGTGCTTTATTGTACACATTTGAGCAGCCGACTGCTGCTGTCGTGCGAGTGTGAGTGAGAGAGTGTGCATGTGACTGACCGCGTGTGAGTGTGTGTGCGTGCGTGTGTGTGTGTGAAATGTTAAAGACGATGATGACCCTGTGGTCGCAGGCTGTTGACATCTGTAGAGGAATTATCAGACCTGGGCTGACCAGGCATCAATCACAGCAGTCAATAGGCGAGGGCAAGTTCATTCAGGTCAGCTCTCAGACGGCTTGGTGTGTGTGTGCGCGCGTGTGTGTGTGTTCTGAGTTACTTACAATGGTTCCGATAGAAAAGGAACACACAGTCTGAGCTTTAAAGCTTTCTGCCACCGTGCAGAGAGCAGGCTGCAGTTCACCATAGGATAGATAGAGGGCGCTATGGACTCTGGTCAGCCCACCATTCAGCACACCAACGTACTGTGGCCAGGGGAGAGAGAGAGAGGAACATTTCCATTGGAATTCTATCCATTTGTACATTTGAAATATGAAATATGAAGTTAATTTCAAACGTAATTTAAGTGCCTCTGCAAAAATGTCTATTTTTATGTAGTGTTGTGTTGTCTCTCTTGTTGTGATGTGTGTTTTATCCTATATTTTTATTTAATGTATTTTTATTTTTAATCCCTGCCCCCGTCCCCGCAGCAGGCCTTTTGGTAGGCCATCATTGTAAATAAGAATTTGTTCTTAACTGACTTGCCTAGTAAAATAAAATGTTAAATAAAAAATGAATAAAAAATGACCCCCAAAAATTGGTGGATAAAATAAGTACAAAAGGTCCTTATAACAACTGACACCGGTTTACCGATAGCAGACGGACAGATTGTCCAACCGTCTCATGCACGCGGACACAAACACCGTGTCCATGTCATGCGGTGGTGGAGGTGGGGAGTGAGAGAGCGAGGGGCTACAGTAAGTGGTCTAATGGCCTAGCAGCAGGTACAATTGTCACATGAAGGAAAGGGCCAATTTCAAAGCCCTCCTGCCTAGCCCTGATATAACAACCGCACTGCAGGACCCACGGGACAGACCCTGTCTCTCTCTCTCTCTCTGTGTGTGTGTGTGTGTGTGTGTGTGTGTGTGTGTGTGTGTGTGTGTGTGTGTGTGTGTGTGTGTGTGTGTGTGTGTGTGTGTGTGTGTGTGTGTGTGTGTGTGTGTGTGTGTGTGTGTGTGTGTGTGTGTGTGTCAGACAGAAAGACATCATTATATCTCTAGGTGGACAGTGTGTGACTGGGGGAAATTAAAGGGTAGACAGTCGGACGGAACACATATTATTAGATACAAACTACATTTCTAGGTGAGTTGTTTGGTTGTTTACTGCTAAAACAGAGCGTGACACTGTGTGTGTGTGTGTGTGTGTGCGCGTGTGTGTGTGTGTGTGTGTGTGTGTGTGCGTGTGTGCGTGCGTGCGAGAGAGGGCCGAGATAACAGTGACAACACACTGGGGCATAAAACAATACGGAGATAGCAAACAAATCAAAATACAGCTAAACGATAAGTAGACAAGAGAGTACAGTCTGTGTATACAGTATAGTACATATCAGAATATACAGATATACAAAACAATGTCCAGGAACATAATAATGTACATTTACAAATTACACAAACTGAAAAGTAAAATAATAGTAACACGATGTAATGGAATAACAGTAGTAATTTTCATATATATTTATATATACTGTATATATAGAGAGAGAGAGAATTGTGATTTAACAAAAAAAATTACCTTCACATCTTGCATTCTTTAACATAATACAAGGGTTAAGTCGATAGGTAGTGAGAGTTTAGAAGTAATATGGCTGCCAAATTGTATATCACAGCTAGATACACAGTGCCTTCAGGAAGTATTCGCACCCCCTTGACTTTTTCCACATTTTGTTGTGTTACAGCCTGAATTTCAAATGGAATAAATTGATGTTACTGTCACTGGCCCACACACAACACCCCATCATGTTTTACACATTTATTAAAGGTTTAAAGCTGAAATGTGCTTCTACACCTGCATTACTAGCTGTTTGGGGTTTTAGGCTGGGTTTCTGTACAGCACTTCGAGATATTAGCTGATGTACGAAGGGCTATATAAAATAAAATTGATTGAATTGATTGAAATGTCTTCAGCCAATAATTTTTCAACTCTATTAACTAGTAACACAAGTTGCTTGGACTCACTCTGTGTGCAATAATAGGGTTGAACATGATTTTTTTTATGACTACCTCATCTCTGTACCCCACACATAGAATTACTGTATCTGTATGGTCCCTCAGTCGAGCAGTGCATTTCAAACACATATTCAACTACAAAGACCAGGGAGGTTTTCCAATGCCTCGTAAACAAGGGCACCTTTTGGTAGATGGGTAAAAAAAAAAAAAGCAGACATTGAATATCTGTTTGAGCCTGGTGAAGTTATTAATTATACTTTGGAGGGTGTATCAATACACCCAGTCACTGCAAAGATACAGGCGTCCATCTTAACTCAGTTGCCGGTGAGGAAGGAAACTGGTCAGGGATTTCACCATGAGGCCCATTGTGACATTAAAATAGTTACAGAGTTGAATGGCTGTGATAGGAGGAAACTGAGGATGTATCAACAACATTGTAGTTACTCCACAATACTAACCTAATTGGCAGACTGAAAAGAAGGAAGCCTGTACAGAATACAAATATTCCAAAACATACATCCTGTTCGCAACAAGCAATTCACTTTTTGGCCTGAATACACAAAGAGTTATGTTTGGGGCAAATCCAACACATTACTAAGTATCACACAAGTAAAGTAGTGGCCGCATCATGTTATGGGTGTGCTTGTAATGGTTAAGGATTGGAGAGTTTTTCAGGATAAAAAAAGGTTGTCTAATAATGATAAACAACCAAATTTGACAGCTTGAAGAATTTGAAAAAATTATATTGGGCAATTGTTGAACAATGCAGGTGTGGAAAGCTCTTAGAGACGTACCCAGAAAGACTCAAAGCTGTAATCACTGCCAAAGTTGCATCTACAAAGTATTGACTCAAGGGTGCCAAAAAATGTATGCAGCATTGAAGGTCCCCAAGAATACAGTGGCCTCCATCATTCTAAAATGGAAGAAGTTTGAATCCACCAAGACTCTTCCTAGAGCTGGCCACCCAGCCAAACTGAGCAATCTGGGGCGAAGGGCCATGGTCAGGGAGGTCACCAAGAACCCGATGGTCACTCTGACAGAGCTCTAGAGTTCGGTTGTGGAGATGGGAGAACCTTCCAGAAGAACAACCATCTCTGCAGCACACCACCACCAGGCCTTTATGGTAGAGTGGCCAGAAATAAGCCACTCCTCAGTAAAAGACACATGGCATACCCCCAAAAGCACCTAAAGGACTCTCAGACCATGAGAAACAAGATTCTTTGGTCTGATGAAACAAAGATTGAACTTTTTGACCTGCATGCCAAGCGTCACGCCTAGAGGAAACCTGGCACCATCCCTACGGTGAAGCATGGTGGTGGCAGCATCATGCTGTGGGGATGTTTTTCAGCGGCAGGGACTGGGAGACTAGTCAGGATCGAGGGAAAGATGAATGTAGCAAAGTAGAGAGATCCTTGATGAAAACCTGCTCCACAGCGCTCAGGACCTCAGGCTGGGGTGAAGGTTCACCTTCCAACAGGACAATGACCCTAAGCACACAGCCAAGACAACGCAGGCGTGGCTTCGGGACAAGCCCAGCCAGAGCACGGACTTGCACCCGATCAAACATCTCTTGAGAGACCTGAAAATAGCTTTGCAGCAGCGCTCCCCATCCATCCAGACAGAGCTCGAGAGGATCTGCGGAGTGGAATGGGAGAAACTGGACACACACCACCACTCATACACACACCACCACCCATACACACACCACACACACCACCACTCATACACACACCACCACCCATACACACACCACACACACCACCACTCATACACACACCACCACCCATACACACACCACACACACCACCACTCATACACACACCACCACCCATACACACACCACCACCCATACACACACCACACACACCACCACTCATACACACACCACCACCCATACACACACCACACACACCACCACTCATACAAACACCACCACCCATACGCACACCACACACACCACCACCCAAGCTTGTAGCATCATACCCAAGAAGACTTGAGGCAGTAATCGCTGTCAAAGGTGTTTCAACAAAGTACTGAGTAGGCGCGCGCACACACAAACATGCACACACACAAACGCACGCACACAGAGGAATGTATTGACTGCTGCTGATATGTGATACGCTTTAGGGCATTAAGGTACCTTTTAGTCAGGTATTTGTAGATGGAATGGAACCGTTCTGAGTCTTATCTCTCCCTGTAATTAGGACAGACCTGATATCAGTTATACTGCTCTCTTTCTCTCTCTCCTGTTGCTGTACGGTAAGTACAGGGCTTGTAGGTAAGCATTTCACGGTAAGGTGTACAGCGGTTGTATGTCGGAGCATCTGACAAATAAATTCATTGTATTTGATTAAGGTAAAATCTAAGTAAATATACCTGTAACATTACTATAACATCTTTGGACCTAACATGATCATCATCTAGGATACCTAGAGAGACGGTAGAATGGTTGTACAGTACTAATGGGTACACGAATACTTTGTTTTTCTCTGTGTTTTCAACACAGAAACGTCAAAATCTCAAGGAAGCTTTGTTCTAACATGAAGTCACCTCCCACCCTGCCACAGCTATCAGACCCCTGAGGAAATGGTTGACAGCTGATTATGTTTCTGTTAAAAGGGAGCACTTCTAGAAAGCAATATACTTGTTTCAGAGCATGAAACAATGTGCACAGTGATTAGATGATTAGACTCAATGAACAGTTCGCACGGAAATAACTGAATGTAAGTACACCAACGTGAGGTGAACCAGACATGTCAAATCAATTCAATTCAATTCAAATCAAAGACATTTGAATTTGTCAGAAGCGTCGAATACGACAGGTGTAGACCTTACAGTGAAATGCTTCCTTATACGCCCTTAACCAAAACATTTACAGTATATCTACCGTAGTCTACTCTATGGTCACTTCAAGCAAGGCTTAGCAGAGAGGTGACAAATCCTAAAAGCTAAAGTAAATCTCCTCCTGTCTCTCTGGGTGTCATATCGTATCCACAGGCAGGCATCTCTCCACACACCTTTCCTTTCCCACGCCTCCTAAGGACCTGGTGCCAACTTTCCATCTGTCTACGTCCTCCCCTGATCGGGTCGGGTCGATGACGAGGGCCCCTGGCCCATCTGGTGTGAGTGTGTGTGTGTATGTGTGGATGTATGTGTGTGTGTGTGTGTGTGTGTGTGCGTGTGTGTGTGTGTGTGCGTGTGTGTGTGTGTGTGTGTGTGTGTGTGTGTGTGTGTGTGTGTGTGTGTGTGTGTGTGTGTGTGTGTGTGTGTGTGTGTGTGTGTGTGTGTGTGTTAGTGAGTGAGTGAGTGAGTGAGTGAGTGAGTGAGTGAGTGAGTGAGTGAGTGAGTGAGTGAGTGAGTGAGTGAGTGAGTGAGTGTGTGTGTGTGTGTGTGTGTGTGTGTGTGGGTGGTGGTGTGTGCGTCCACCTGATGAGCTCCAGAGAGAGAGGGGGATGTGAGAGGACAGCAAGGCCCAGGCCGGAGCAGCAGCTGCTGGGTAAATCTGCTGGGTTTAGGGGGGCTTTCTGGAGCCTGTCACCGCCATCAGTAACCTTTGGTGGAGGGCTCAAACACACACACACACGATAATATGTGTGTAAATCTGTAAGTGGGACACTGGGGCATGTGATCGAAGTCTACGGAACGTCCTTCTGACAACACGTGGAGGTCAGAGGGATTCTCACTGCCCTGCACGGACAGGTGTGTGTATCTGTGGGTGTGTGTGTCTGTATGTGTGTGTGAGGCCTGAAAAAGCAGGGACGTTGGCCGATCATAACTGTTCCCAAGCTTTAGCTGAAGGAAAACTAGCCTGGTGCTGAAGTGTGTGTGTGTGTTATCTCTCTGAATTACCACATACCCAATGGTCAATGGACTGTGTGTGTTAATACATACCAATGACAACTGGCTAGGACACACAGACACACACAAGCGAGTGTTAGCCCTGAGGCCTTGTTGACCTACTATCTCCCCGTCCATCCCTCGTGACCTCATCAAAAGAGGACAGGACAGAAGTAGAGCGTTGGGCGGGACGGTGAGCTGCGCCTGCTGACCTCATCAAAAGTGGACGGCCAGGGCAGTGGGGCAGGCTGGAGGAGTGGACGTGACCCAATCACAAGTGGACAGGTGCAGGGCTGGGTCAGTGCTGCCTTCCACTGATCATTTCCCTATAGAATGATATGCTACTCTAATCTCATCTATTTATTTGTAGTCTATTCTATTCCGGGACACTATTTTTGGCTGGCGCTAAGGCGGCGCTAGTCTCAAACATGTTAGTTTGCAATTTCGTCACGTAAAAACTGCCGCACGGGCATTACTCAGCTGTAACGGCCGGTTCTGCAATTTACCTGTCTTAGTTCAGCTCGCTTGCGCTCAGATGGGAGGGGCGGAAATATTTGAGGTGTCCTTATTAATAACATGATCCAAAGTGTTAATTTCAGGCCAAACAAAAGCTGTTCTTACCGGTAAAGCAGTTGATTATGACATGAGTTTGGACACTGCCCATATGTACACGAAACAAGTGTAGCCTAATGTGGTTTTGGTGCCTGTTTACTTCGTATTTTGAAACATATAAAAAACAAATGTTTTTCCCATTTTGTTTAATTTGATTAAAAAAACAAGCCTCTCAATGAATCCTTCTTTTTTTTGTCTGTCCAACGCAGTCGCAAAATAGTCAAGACTGTCGATAAAGGGTTTGGCTCCTGAAACCGCTTGGAAATACATCTTAATCACCAAAGCTTTATTAAAATATCAAGTTTGATAGGAGTAAAGCAGTGAGCTGACAGTCCCTTTGTATCTATTCATTGTAGACAGGCCCACCTCATTTCAGCCATCCAGGATGCCCATCATGCCGATCATGAAACGCGAGACGAGAACCTCGGTGAATACCGTTGAACCTCGTATTTAAAAGTGATCTTTAACCTGTAAAAATGGCTTGTTTTCTGTTTCATATGTTTCAAAACCCCAAGCCCTCCCTTAGGCCTACTATAACGAAGGCTGGTTCAACAGCAATGACTGTCTTTTTTATCCTGCCGATCTTATGATATCATTACATTTTACATGTACTTATTCTTGTAAAAAAAAAAGGATGATTGCTTGTTTTTCATCAAATTTGATTCCAATCAAACTTATGGAAATGATTGACCTTCCTGGTATTATGGCGACAACGTCCGTGGGGGGCTTGCAGTGCAACTTCTGGAGATGTGTGGCTGCGGTCTGATCGGAAAGATGGTTGTGAATATGTCCCTATAATATAGGCCTATTGAGGAACAGTATTACAGTGAGTAGAGGACATTCTCCCTTCTACTGTCCAGCTACAGTGAAACGTCTGGATGTGCTTAAAACCCTCCATAGTCAGCGATGTTAAGATGCTACATGCCCACAGGAGAAATGATGGTGCCTGTAACTATTCCAGAGCCTATTGATTTTTTTATGTTGCTGTTTCGTTTTGTTTCGAATTTGATTCAAATTATTCCCCCAAAATGTTGGGGCCTTATCAATCATTTATTTCATTTTGCTTATTGACAATATTTGTCATGTCCCTGCTCAGCCATAATGTAATGTACAGTTGGCCTAGCCTCTATATCAGTGTAAATGCTATTGAAGCCATGCAATTACTGAGAACAATGTGGACTGCAAATGGGTTCAAGTTCATATATTTAGCTAAAATAGGTCTACATGCTGCTACTTCGTTTCTGTAAGTCATTCAACAAATGAAAACGGACTAACATTGGAATTGGAGTTGATTCCAAGGCAATACATAAAAGACTGTAAATACACAACTTGAAGCACCCACATATTTAGCTATGGAGCACGTTCTGATTGGCCGGCGAGGGGCCAATCCTCGACACACTCATAACTTGTTTATTTATCAAACTCAGCCCTTTCGCCCCAACGCCAGCAACTGAGCTGATAATTGTGATAGTGAAAATAGTGTTTTGGCCTAGTTTAGAGATAGGAAATGGAGATCACAGTTAAACAGGGTTGAAGAGGCTTGCTTATCTCTTCAACCCAAACAAGAGCTCTCCCAGACACACATACAGACACACACACACACACACCCTCACACACACACACACATTCTCAAACCCAGAGATTTGAGACAGGCTAGAGGGGTTTAACTATCTCCCTCTCTTCGTCTGTATCCACCCTGGGTCATTCTCAGTACAGTTAAAAGTTGCTTTCACACTAATAACAGAAAAACTAGTGCATAGAGAAATGGACTATAGGATCTATCTTAACAATACACACACACACACACACACACACACACACACACACACACACACACACACACACACACACACACACACACACACACACACACACACACACACACACACACACACACACACACACACACACACACACACACACAGTAATGGAATTTCTGTTTTGGTCTGTGTTCCCTCTCTAGTGGGAGTCTCCAGGAATAAAAGGGGTAACTGTCTCATCCAAAAGTGACTATTGGAATCCAAAATACTGTGTGAGTGTGAGTCTGTGTGTGTGTGTGTGTGTGTGTGTGTGTGTGTGTGTGTGTGTGTGTGTGTGTGTGTGTGTGTGTGTGTGTGTGTGTGTGTGTGTGTGTGTGTGTGTGTGTGTGTGTGTGTGTGTGTGTGTGTGTGTGTGTGTGTGTGTGTGTGTGTGTGTGTGTGTGTGTGTTTCAGTCCAGACTAGCAGTAGTGTACACACAGCTCCTCAGGCGTGGGGGAAGAAGGAGTGTGTAAGGGAAGAATCTCAATCATTTCAGTCTAGCCTTTTGGGATGGTGCATGCGTGCGTGCGTGTGTGTGTGTGTGTGCTCTGAACATGGCAAACCATTGGGCCGTGGAAAGACACCATCACTTCTACAGCTACGGGATTTTCTAAACTGACACACACACACTAACACACACACAAACTGCCACGTAGACAACACACCCACAGCCAGGGGCCTCAGAGCTCCCAGTGCTTGATGCCTCAGACAAATAGACCGAGACAGAGAGAGAAAGAGAGAGAGAGAGAGATACAGAGAGAGAGAGAGAGATACAGAGAGAGAGAGAGAGATACAGAGAGCAACACAAGAGAACGAGACCTTGGACCTTCACCAGTCCACCTCTAACCTGACTTTATCACCTGTGTGCAGCTGGCAGAGGGCTCCTGAAGTAATGCACAGGGAACAAGAGCCTCTGTACTGTGTTCATGATTCATAATGGATGTACAGTATATTTTTGTTCACAGCATAGTATAGCTACACAAGGCAACTCAACTCTACTGTTCCAGCATGTAAAGAAAATACCATATGGGGGAAATAAACGTGTGTTTTATTATTTATTCTAATTTATTCTCTCCTGGGAGAATCAAAAGGCCTTCTAAAAAGCCTTACATTCAAAGATGTGTGAAAATATACCAATGGAAGGAACAAAAGTAACTCCCCAAAATCAAACATGTGTTACAATATGTTTGGGAATATCGCCACTGGCAATGTTATTGGCTCAGGTGTAAATTCTTGAAAATGATCCAAAGTAATTCATTGATTTACCATGACAATCTGGTCAGTCAAACGCAGTGAGTTCTCCAGAGAGAGATGGAACTAGTTTCAGTTCTCCTACAATGTCTTTGAGGCTTTAGCTCAGTGGGCTAACACAGTCTAATGTAAAGCAGATGACACAAGTTCAAATCCTGGCCGGGTATACTCAGACACACACCACATCCCATTCCATCATCTCATTTGAAAAGAATACCATTTCCTTGCCCCTCATCCACACCTACCCCTCTGCTCATCCCTCTCTCAGGTTTGATAGCAAATATTCCCTCCCATAAATGAGAAAAGAGAAGTAATTATGTTGTCTGTGTCTCTGCTGGGGTGCTGGGTTTGTAAAGGAGTCCAATAGGTGAGTGGATACGCTGCCTGTAATTATGTTGGTTTGAAACAGAACATGAGTGGCCTATCCCAGAGGGATTAGGCCCCAGCTCTTCTCTCTGTTAACGCAACACAAATGTATGCCAGGGAAAGAAAACACACACACACACTCACACACACACACAGCCCAACGCCCAATTTATTCACCTGCCGCACAAGCCAAGTGAATAATTCCACTAATAATAAAGATTGGAGGGGGGGGAGGGCTACAGTAATAAGAAAGGAGCAGACGAGAGGTTCTCAAGGACAACAGAAAAGGAAGTGTATGTAGTTACATCAAATTAATGGGTTTGGCTGCAACGTGGTGTGTGTCTGTGTATTTGATTTGCCAGGCGTGTGTGTGTCTGTGTGTTTGATTTGCCAGGCGTGTGTGTGTCTGTGTGTTTGATTTGCCAGGCGTGTGTGTCTCTGTGTGTTTGATTTGCCAGGCGTGTGTGTGTCTGTGTGTTTGATTTGCCAGGCGTGTGTGTGTCTGTGTGTTTGATTTGCCAGGCGTGTGTGTGTCTGTGTGTTTGATTAGCCAGGCGTGTGTGTGTCTGTGTGTTTGATTTGCCAGGCGTGTGTGTGTCCGTGTGTTTGATTTGCCAGGCATGTGTGTGTCTGTGTGTTTGATTTACCAGGCGTGTGTGTGTCTGTGTGTTTGATTTGCCAGGCGTGTGTGTGTCCGTGTGTTTGATTTGCCAGACGTGTGTGTGTCTGTGTGTTTGATTTGCCAGGCGTGTGTGTGTCTGTGTGTTTGATTTGCCAGGCGTGTGTGTGTCCGTGTGTTTGATTTGCCAGGCGTGTGTGTGTCTGTGTGTTTGATTTGCCAGGCGGGTGTGTGTCTGTATGACTCCCTGTGTGTGGGCATATTAGTTCTTCTTTTCCTACCACTGTCTTTGTTGGTGGGTTAGAGTTGCTGGGGTGGTGGGTCTTCATTCCCTTACCAATACACTGTCTCCACCTGTATCCCCGTTGCTCCAGAGACCAAGGGGAGCATGGTGACTCTTGTATCCAGGGAGGGAGAGGGGCAGGCAGGCAGAGAGAGGAGGCCGAGGGGCCTGGATCACTAAGGCCATGTCAGATACAAACCAGAGAACAACAAGCTGTTATTTACCTCTTCAGACTATAGCAGCTTTGTAATCAGGGCAGTCATTTCCTTCCAGCCCTGACAGGCTTAAATATGACCCATATCCAAGTTATATAAAGCAAAATATCCCTAAGAATGGGACAGATTGTGATTTTATCGCAGTAGTAATCTGATATACTGGAAATCCCACCACGTCATTGCTTTTCAGTATATGATTGTAGTGTGAATCTGTAACTACAAACAGCAGTATAGATTAACACATGGAGAGTTGGTGAGAGCAGAGTGGAGAGGCCTAGACCTGCAGATACATCAAAAATAAACAGATTCATCCACCACTGTCTAATGATGTGTGTGAGTAATCGCTGAAAGGACAACGTGTGTGCTCGTATCTGTGTTCACCCCTGTGCCCATGTTGAGTCTGTTTAATGGTGTGTATGGGAATAGTCACTTAAACTGGTCGCTGCCTCTGTCTGGGGGGTCTCTGGCAGTTAGGGTTGGGGGTGCGTGTATCTCAGCATCGGGATGTCACTGTAACAGCCCACACACACACACTGCCCACCCTCACCCCAATGCAGAAAGATAGACTTGACAATAACACAGCAACACGATCCATCTGTTGGACTGCTAGGAATTTATAGTTGGCCCAATGATTGCTTTGCAGGACTTGATGGCTGTAAATTGCACGCCATTTGGTAAATGTGGGTAGTTAGAAGTATACAAGTAATTATTTCCGCGTGTACTGATTGAGACATAATTCCAACACGGCCCCTGAAAATGACAGCATTCCAAAACAACTCCGTTTTAATTTCCCGGGAATACTAATTAGAATCGGGTGATGGGGGAGTTTTATGTGCTCCATCCAATGGGGCAAAATAATTAAACTGTCAGGGAAATAAATATGCATAAACAGGCCATAATTTCAGAGCACGCAGCACCTTGTCATCCGACTAACTTTTTTGTAGTGAAAAACAAAAGCAGTAACGGAGGGCAAGACACACTCACACACACCGCTTTAGTTGCCACTTGAAGGGTAAAAAAGGCTTTGAATGCAGACGGACCACAACCGCTCTCTACACTACCTTACTATGTAACTAAGACATGTGTAGACCTCAGTAAGGATGATCCTCACTCTCTTTTGGCCCAAACTTTAGCTGAAACTCTACTGCACAAACCAACACTCAATAGGTCTCATTTATCAATCGTGAGCAGTTCGAATTTATGCATAAAATGAACAATACATCTTAGCCAGGCTTTGTGTACGCCTTATTCATAATGACAAATATACATATTTCTACGTATATGTTGATAAATGAGTTCCACTGGGACATATAAATTGTCCTTTTTGGCAGACAGCTTTATCCAAAGTGACTTAAAGTTAACATACACAACATGAGCAAAAGTCTGTGGACATTAATCATTGGCATTCATATGGAGTTGGTCACCCTTTACTGCTATAACAGCCTCCACTCTTCTGGGAAGGCTTTCCACTAGATGTTGTAGCATTGCTGTAGGGAATAGATTTTGTAGCATTGCTGTGGGGAATAGATGTTGGAGCATTGCTGTAGGGAATAGATTTTGTAGCATTGCTGTGGGGAATAGATTTTGTAGCATTGCTGTGGGGAATAGATGTTGGAGCATTGCTGTGGGGAATAGATGTTGGAGCATTGCTGTAGGGAATAGATTTTGTAGCATTGCTGTAGGGAATAGATTTTGTAGCATTGCTGTGGGGAATAGATGTTGGAGCATTGCTGTAGGGAATAGATTTTGTAGCATTGCAGTGGGGAATAGATGTTGGAGAATTGCTGTGGGGAATAGATTTCTAGCATTGCTGTGGGGAATAGATTTGTAGCATTGCTGTGGGGAATAGATTTTAGAGCATTGCTGTAGGGAATAGATTTGTAGCATTGTTGTGGGGAATAGATTTTGTAGCATTGCTGTGGGGAATAGATTTGTAGCATTGCTGTGGGGAATAGATTTTAGAGCATTGCTGTAGGGAATAGATTTGTAGCATTGTTGTGGGGAATAGATTTTGTAGCATTGCTGTGGGGAATAGATTTGTAGCATTGCTGTGGGGAATAGATTTGTAGCATTGCTGTGGGGAATAGATTTTAGAGCATTGCTGTAGGGAATAGATTTGTAGCATTGTTGTGGGGAATAGATGTTGGAGCATTGGTGTGGGGAATAGATTTTGTAGCATTGCTGTGGGGAATAGATGTTGGAGCATTGGTGTGGGGAATAGATTTGTAGCATTGTTGTGGGGAATAGATTTTGTAGCATTGCTGTGGGGAATAGATTTTGTAGCATTGCTGTGGGGAATAGATGTTGGAGAATTGCTGTGGGGAATAGATTTGTAGCATTGCTGTGGGGAATAGATTTTGTAGCATTGCTGTGGGGAATAGATTTTAGAGCATTGCTGTAGGGAATAGATTTGTAGCATTGCTGTGGGGAATAGATTTTGTAGCATTGCTGTAGGGAATAGATTTGTAGCATTGCTGTGGGGAATAGATTTTGTAGCATTGCTGTGGGGAATAGATGTTGGAGCATTGCTGTGGGGAATAGATTTGTAGCATTGCTGTGGGGAATAGATGTTGGAGCATTGCTGTGGGGAATAGATTTTGTAGCATTGCTGTGGGGAATAGATGTTGGAGCATTGCTGTGGGGAATAGATTTTGTAGCATTGCTGTGGGGAATAGATGTTGGAGCATTGCTGTGGGGAATAGATTTTGTAGCATTGCTGTGGGGAATAGATGTTGGAGCATTGCTGTGGGGAATAGATTTGTAACATTGCTGTGGGGAATAGATGTTGGAGCATTGCTGTGGGGAATAGATTTGTAGCATTGCTGTGGGGAATAGATGTTGGAGCATTGCTGTGGGGAATAGATTTGTAGCATTGCTGTGGGGAATAGATGTTGGAGTATTGCTGTTGGGAATAGATTTTGTAGCATTGCTGTGGGGAATAGATGTTGGAGCATTGCTGTGGGGAATAGATTTTGTAGCATTGCTGTGGGGAATAGATGTTGGAGCATTGCTGTGGGGAATAGATTTGTAGCATTGCTGTGGGGAATAGATGTTGGAGCATTGCTGTGGGGAATAGATTTGTAGCATTGCTGTGGGGAATATATTTTGGAGCATTGCTGTGGGGAATAGATTTGTAGCATTGCTGTGGGGAATAAATTTTGGAGCATTGCTGTGGGGAATAGATTTGTAGCATTGCTGTGGGGAATAGATTTTGGAGCATTGCTGTGGGGAATAGATTTTGGAGCATTGCTGTAGGGAATAGATTTGTAGTATTGCTGTGGGGAATAGATTTTGGGGCATTGCTGTGGGGAATAGATTTTGTAGCATTGCTGTGGGGAATAGATTTGTAGCATTGCTGTGGGGAATAGATTTTGGAGCATTGCTGTGGGGAATAGATTTGTAGCATTGCTGTGGGGAATAGATTTTGGAGCATTGCTGTAGGGAATAGATTTGTAGTATTGCTGTGGGGAATAGATTTTGGAGCATTGCTGTGTGGAATAGATTTTGGAGCATTGCTGTAGGGAATAGATGTTGGAGCATTGCTGTGGGGAATAGATGTTGGAGCATTGCTGTGGGGAATAGATTTTGGAGCATTGCAGTGGGGAATAGATTTTGGAGCATTTCTGTGGGAAATAGATTTTGGAGCATTGCTGTAGGGAATAGATGTTGGAGCATTGCTGTGGGGAATAGATTTTGGAGCATTGCTGTGGGGAATAGATTTTGTAGCATTGCTGTGGGGAATAGATTTTGGAGCATTGCTGTGGGGAATAGATTTTGGAGCATTGCTGTGGGGAATAAATTTTGGAGCATTGCTGTGGGGAATAGATTTTGGAGCATTGCTTCTATTCAGCCACAAGAGCATTAGTGAGGTCAGGCACTGATGTTGGGAGATTAGGCCTGGCTCACAGTCGGCATTACAATTCATCCCAAAGTTGTTCGATGGGGTTGAGGTCAGGGCTCTGTGCAGGCCAGTCAAGTTCCTCCACAATGATCTCAACAAACCATTACTGTATGGACCTCGCTTTGTGCACGGGGGTATTATCATGCTGAAATAGGAAAGGACCTTCCTCAAACTGTTGCCACAAATATGGAAGGACCATTATTCCTCCTCAACCAAACTTTACAGTTGGCACTATGCGTTGTGGCAGGTAGCGTTCTCCTGGCATCCGCTAAACTCAGTTTAGTCCGTCCAGAGAATGCGTTTCCACTGCGCCAGAGTCCAATGGCGGCGAGCTTTACACCACTCTAGCCGACGCTTGGCATTGCTTATGGTGAACTTAGGCTTGTGTGCGGCTGCTCGGCCATGGAAACCCATTTCATGAAGCTCCCGACTAACTGTTGTTGTGCTGACGTGGCTTCCAGAGACAGTTTGGAACTCGGTAGTGAGTGTTGCAACCGAGGACAGATTGTTTTTACACGCTTCAGCACTCGGCGGTCCCGTTCTGTGAGTTTGTGTGGCCTACCCCTTAGTGGCTGAGGCGTTGTTGCTAGACGTTTCCACTTCCCAATTACAGCACTTACAGTTAACCGGTGCAGCTCTAGCAGGGCATAAATTTGACGAACTGACTTGTTGGAAAGGTGGCATCCTATGACGGTGCCACATTGAAAGTCACTGAGCTCTTCAGTAAGGCCATTCTACTGCCAATGTTTGTCTACGGCGATTGCATGGCTGTGTGCTCAATTTTATACACCTATCAGCAACGGGTGTGGCTAAAATAGCTGAACCCACTAATCTGAAGAGGTGTCCACATCCTTTCGTATATATAGTGTATATAGAGTATATGTGGCCCTTTTGGGACAACTATGCTTTTGCATAGAACAATCTTAATCTGAACATCCCTTTCCTGCCCTCCCTTTCATCCCAATCCCTCCGTCTCTCCCTCCTTTTCCCTTCTGCCTTTCCCTTAATCCCAGACAGATTTATATCTGGATTAGGGGGGGTTTGTGGCCATGCTGCCCTGTTGCCCTGACAGTGGCTCATTACTCAGATTAGACCGATCCTCGTTGCCACTCATTGGCCCAAAAACCTAATCTCCCTTTACAGATCTCTCTCTCTCTGCCTTCTCTCCCTCAGATTAATACACTGCTGCTAATGCCGATGCTGCTGCTACTGCTGCTACTGCTCCTACTTCTACTGTTGCTGCTGCTGCTACTGCTGCTATTGCTGCTATTGCTGCTGCTACTGCTGCCGCTGCTGCTACTGCCGCCACTGCTGCTACTGCTACTGCTGCCGCTGCTGCTGCTACTGCTACTGCTGCTGCTGCTGCTGCTGCTACTGCTCCTACTTCTACTGCTGCTGCTCCTACTTCTACTGCTACTGCTCCTACTTCTACTGCTGCTGCTGCTGCTACTGCTGCTGCTGCTGCTGCTGCTGCTACTGCTACTGCTGCTGCTACTGCTCCTACTTCTACTGCTGCTGCTCCTACTTCTACTGCTACTGCTCCTACTTCTACTGCTGCTGCTGCTGCTACTGCTACTGCTGCTACTGCTCCTACTTCTACTTCTGCTACTGCTGCTGCTACTGCCCCTACTTCTACTGCTACTGCTCCTACTTCTACTGCTGCTACTGCTCCTACTTCTACTGCTACTGCTCCTACTTCTACTGCTGCTGCTGCTGCTACTGCTGCTGCTGCTGCTACTGCTAATATTGCTACTGCTAATACTGCTCCTACTCCTACTGCTGCTGCTGCTGCTGCTGCTGCTGCTGCTACTGCTATTGCTGCTACTGCTGCTACTGCTCCTACTTCTACTGCTACTGCTACTACTTCTACTGCTGCTGCTGCTGCTACTGCTGCTGCTACTGCTATTGCTGCTACTGCTGCTACTGCTCCTACTTCTACTGCTACTGCTCCTACTTCTACTGCTGCTGCTACTGCTGCTACTGCTCCTACTTCTACTGCTGCTGCTGCTGCTACTACTGCTACTGCTCCTACTTCTACTGCTGCTGCTCCTACTTCTACTGCTACTGCTCCTACTTCTACTGCTGCTGCTGCTACTTCTCCTACTTCTACTGCTGCTACTGCTGCTACTGCTGCTACTGCTACTGCTGCTACTGCTCCTACTGCTGCTGCTGCTGCTGCTGCTACTGCTGCTGCTGCTGCTACTGCTGCTACTGCTCCTACTTCTACTGCTGCTGCTGCTGCTACTGCTGCTGCTGCTTCTACTGCTGCTATGCTCCTACTTCTACTGCTGCTACTGCTGCTACTGCTGCTGCTGCTGCAACTGATGCTACTGCTACTGCTGCTACTGCTTCTACTTCTACTGCTGCTGCTGCTACTGATGCTACTGCTACTTCTGCTACTGCTCCTACTCTACTGCTGCTCCTACTTCTACTGCTGCTGATGCTACTGCTGCTATTGCCGCTGCTATTGCTGCTGCTATTACTGCTGCTACTGATGCTGCTACGGATGCTACTGCTGCCACTGCTGCTAATGCTGCCGCTGCTCCTACTTCTACTGCTGCTGCTGCTGCTGCTGCTGCTACTGATGCTACTGCTACTGATGCTACTGCTACTACTGCTACTGCTGTTGCTGCTGCTACTGCTGCTGCTGCTAGTGCTGCTACTGCTGCCGCTGCTGCTGCTACTGCTGCTGCAGCTGCTGCCGCTGCTGCTATTGCTGCTGCTACTGCTGCTGCTGCTGCTGCTGCTGCTGCTGCTACTGCTACTGCTACTGCTGCTAATACTACTTCTACTGCTGCCGCTGCTGCCACTGCTGCTACTGCTGCTACTGCTGCTGCTGCCGCTTCTGCTACTGCTGCTGCTGCTACTGCTGCTGCTGCTGCTATTGCTGCTATTGCTGCTGCTATTGCTGCTGCTACTGCTGCTAATGCTTCTACTTCTACTCCTGCCACTTCTGCTACTGCTGCTGCTGCTACTGCTGCTATTGCTGCTATTGCTGCTGCTACTGCTGCCGCTGCTGCTACTGCCGCCACTGCTGCTACTGCTACTGCTGCCGCTGCTGCTGCTACTGCTGCTGCTACTACTGCTGCTACTGCTGCCTCTGCTGCTGCTATTGCTGCTGATACTACTGCTGCCGCTACTGCTGCTGCTACTGATGCTACTGCTGCTGCTACTGCTGCTATTGCTGCTGCTGCTACTGCTGCTGCTACTGTTGCTGCTACTGCTGCCGCTGCTGCTATTGCTGCTGCTACTGCTGCTGTTGCTGCTACTACTACTGCTACTGCTGCTGCTGCTGCTGCTGCTACTACTTCTACTGCTGCCGCTGCTGCCACTGCTGCTACTGCTGCTACCGTTGCTGCTGCCGCTTCTGCTACTGCTGCTGCTGCTACTGCTGCTGCTATTGCTGCTGCTATTGCTGCTGCTACTGCTGCCACTGCTGCTACTGCTGCTTCTGCTGCTTCTTCTACTGCTGCCACTTCTGCTACTGCTGCTGCTGCTACTGCTGCTACTGCTGCTACTTCTACTGCTGCCACTTCTGCTACTGCTGCTGCTGCTACTGCTGCTATTGCTGCTATTGCTGCTGCTATTGCTGCTGCTACTGCTGCTGCTGCTACGGCTGCTACTGCTACCACTGCTGCTACTGCTGCCGCTGGTGCTACTGCTGCTGCTGCTACTACTGCTGCCGCTGCTGCTATTGCTGCTGCTACTGCTGCTACTACTGCTATTGCTGCTGCTACTGCTGCCGCTGCTGCTACTGCCGCCACTGCTGCTACTGCTACTGCTGCCGCTGCTGCTGCTACTGCTGCTGCTACTACTGCTGCTACTGCTGCCTCTGCTGCTGCTATTGCTGCTGATACTACTGCTGCCGCTACTGCTGCTGCTACTGATGCTACTGCTGCTGCTACTGCTGCTATTGCTGCTGCTGCTACTGCTGCTGCTACTGTTGCTGCTACTGCTGCCGCTGCTGCTATTGCTGCTGCTACTGCTGCTGTTGCTGCTACTACTACTGCTACTGCTATTGCTGCTGCTGCTGCTGCTGCTGCTGCTGCTGCTACTACTTCTACTGCTGCCGCTGCTGCCACTGCTGCTACTGCTGCTACCGTTGCTGCTGCCGCTTCTGCTACTGCTGCTGCTGCTACTGCTGCTGCTATTGCTGCTGCTACTGCTGCTACTGCTACTGCTGCTGCTGCTGCTGCTGCTACTACTTCTACTGCTGCCGCTGCTGCCACTGCGGCTACTGCTGCTACCGTTGCTGCTGCCGCTTCTGCTACTGCTGCTGCTGCTACTGCTGCCACTGCTGCTACTGCTGCTTCTGCTGCTTCTTCTACTGCTGCCACTTCTGCTACTGCTGCTGCTGCTACTGCTGCTACTGCTGCTACTTCTACTGCTGCCACTTCTGCTACTGCTGCTGCTGCTACTGCTGCTATTGCTGCTATTGCTGCTGCTATTGCTGCTGCTACTGCTGCTGCTGCTACGGCTGCTACTGCTACCACTGCTGCTACTGCTGCCGCTGGTGCTACTGCTGCTGCTGCTACTACTGCTGCCGCTGCTGCTATTGCTGCTGCTACTGCTGCTACTACTGCTATTGCTGCTGCTACTGCTGCTACTGTAACTGCTGCTACTGCTACTGCTGCTACTATTACTGCTGCTACTGCTACTGCTGCTACTACTGCTATTGCTACTGCTACTGCTGCTACTACTGCTACTGCTGCCGCTGCTGCTACTGCTGCCGCTGCTGCTATTTCTGCTGCTACTGCTACTGCTGCTACTACTGCTATTGCTGCTGCTACTGCTGCTACTACTGCTGCTACTGCTACTGCTGCTACTACTGCTATTGCTGCTGCTACTGCTGCTGCTGCTGCTACTGCTGCTACTACTACTACTACTACTGCTGCTACTACTGCTACTGCTGCTGCTGCTACTGCTGTGACTACTACTACTACTGCTACTACTGCTG
>NC_074680.1:12418994-12448994 GCF_029448725.1 Salvelinus fontinalis | reverse complement strand
TGCTGCTATTGCTGCTGCTATTGCTGCTGCTACTGCTGCTGCTGCTACGGCTGCTACTGCTACCACTGCTGCTACTGCTGCCGCTGCTGCTACTGCTGCTGCTGCTACTACTGCTGCCGCTGCTGCTATTGCTGCTGCTACTGCTGCTGCTACTGCTACTGCTGCTACTACTGCTATTGCTGCTGCTACTGCTGCTACTGTAACTGCTGCTACTGCTACTGCTGCTACTACTACTGCTGCTACTGCTACTGCTGCTACCACTGCTATTCCTACTGCTACTGCTGCTACTACTGCTATTGCTACTGCTACTGCTGCTACTGCTACTGCTGCTATTACTGCTACTGCTGCTACTGCTACTGCTGCTATTACTGCTATTGCTGCTGCTACTGCTACTGCTGCTACTGCTACTACTGCTACTGCTGCCGCTGCTGCTACTGCTGCCGCTGCTGCTATTTCTGCTGCTACTGCTACTGCTGCTACTACTGCTATTGCTGCTGCTACTGCTGCTACTACTGCTGCTACTGCTACTGCTGCTACTACTGCTGCTACTGCTGGTACTACTGCTATTGCTGCTGCTACTGCTGCTGCTACTGCTACTGCTGCCGCTGCTGCTACTACTGCTGCTACTACTACTACTACTGCTGCTGCTGCTGCTGCTACTGCTGCTACTACTACTACTACTACTGCTGCTACTACTGCTACTGCTGCTTCTGCTACTGCTGTGACTACTACTACTACTGCTGCTACTACTACTACAACTACTACTGCTACTGCTGCTGCTGCTACTGCTACTGCTACTACTTTTAACGCTGCTGCTACTACTACTGCTACTACTGCTACTACTGCTACTACTACAACTACTTCTACTACTAATACTGCTGCTGCTACTACTACTACTACTACTGCTACTACTACTACTACTACTACTACTACTACTGCTGCTGCTGCTGCTACTACTACTACTACTACTACTACTACTACTACTACTGCTCCTACTGCTGCTACTGCTGCTGCTACTACTACTGCTGCTAATTCTACTACTACTGCTACTACTACTACTACTGCTGCTACCACTACTACTACTACTACTACTACAGCTACTGCTACTACTACTACTACTACTACTACGGCTACTGCTACTACTACTACTGCTACTGCTGTTACTACTGCTACTACTGCTACCACTGCTGCTACTACTACTACTACTACTACTGCTTCTACTACTACTGCAACTACTGCTACTACTACTACTACTGCTACTACTACTATTGCTGCTACTACTACTACTACTACTGCTGCTGCTACTGCTGCTACTATTGCTACTACTGCTGCTACTACTGCTGCTGCTACTGCTACTACTGCTACTGCTGCCGCTGCTGCTACTGCTACTGCTATTATTGCTCTGGGGGAGAGCCTGAGAATGGAAGCTTTCACAGTGTGTGTGTGTGTGTGTGTGTGTGTGTGTGTGTGTGTGTGTGTGTGTGTGTGTGTGTGTGTGTGTGTGTGTGTGTGTGTGTGTGTGTGTGTGTGTGTGTGTGTGTGTGTGTGTGTGTGTGTGTGTGTGTGTGTGTGTGTGTGTGTGTGCGTACAACTGATAGGCTGAGTTAATAGCCATGCATTAGAACTGCAATCGCAGAGAGAACACAATTGCATTCTGGAACAGAGGTACGGTGGGCCTTAACACACAATTACACTGTGTTCAATTGAACTGCTGCTTCTAACACACACAATTACAGTGCCTTCAGAAAGTATTCACACCCCTTGACTTATTCCATAGTTTGTTGTGTTACAGCCTGAATTCAAAATGTATTAAATATTTTTTCTCTCTCACCCATCTACACATAACACCCCATAATGACAAAGTCAAAACATATTTTTTGAAATGTTTGTACAGAAATATCTCATTTACATAAGGATTCACACCCCTGAGTCAATACATGTTAGAATCACCTTTGGCATCAATTAAGGCTGTGAGTCTTTCTGGGTAAGTCTCTAAGAGCTTTGTTCACCTGGATTGTACAATATTTACAAATTTTTTGTTTTGTTGTTGATTATTGCTAGACAGCCATTTTCAAGTCTTGCCATAGATTTCCAAGCTGATTTAAGTCAAAACTGTAACTAGGCCACTCAGGGACATTCAATGTTGTCTTGGTAAGCGACTCCAGTGTAGATTTGGCCTTGTGTTTTAGCTTATTGTCCTGCTGAAAGGTGAATTTGTCTCCCAGTCTCTATTGGAAAGCAGACTGAACCAGGGATTTCACTAGCATTTTGCCTGTGCTTAGCTCTATTCTGTTTCTTTTTAATCAAAAAAAAACTCCCTAGTCCTTGCGGATGACAAGCATACTCAGAACATGATGCATGATCCAACACCATGATCCAACACCATGCTTGAAAATATGAAGAGTTGGTACTGGTGTTTTAAGGTTTCCTTCTTCTCTGGCAACTGAGTTATGAAGGGGGCTTGTATCTTTGTAGTGACTGGGTGCATTGACACCCCATCCATAGGGTAATTAATAACTTCATCATGCTCAAAGGGATATTCAATGTCTGCTTTTTTATCTTCACCCATCTACAAAGAGGTGCCCTTCTTTGCAAGGAATTGGCAAACCGTCCTGGTCTTTGTGGTTGAATCTGTGTTTGAAATTCACTGCTCAACTGAGGGACTTTACAGATAATTGTATGTGTGGGGTACAGAGACGAGGTAGTCATTCAAAAATCATGTTAAACACTATTATTGCACACAGAGTCCATGCAGCTTATTATGTGATTTGTTAAGTACATTTTTAGTCCTGGACTTATTTAGGCTTGCAATGACAATGGAGTTTAATACTTATTAAATCAAGACATGTCAGCATTTAATTTTCTAAAAGCATAATTCCATTTTGACATTATGGGGTATTGTGTGAAGGGCAGTGACAAAATGTGGAAAAAGTCAAGGGGCTTGAATACTTTTTGAAAGCACTCATTGGGCTATGCTGTGTTGGATCTAGACCCCGTAACCCACTAGCCAATTGAGTCATCATCAGTTACAACAACAGAGCGAACTTCTTCCCCAAATGCCTCTTTTGTTGCTAAGCCTCTATCACTGGCCTGGTCATAGAGAAAAACCAACAGACCACACACAGAGAGTACACGCATCCACACACACATGCACACACACAGACACACAGACACACAGACACACACAGCATAGCAGACCTCATAGTCATCCTTAGGTTAATGGTGCGCTCGGCTACAAATTATTCTGATCAAATATTAATGTGATATGCTAAACGGTAACATGGAAAACCATTGTGGAGTTCCTCTCGGGGAATAGGGGAATTCCAATGGGACTGCTATGGTAATAATGGAGCTCTGTGTGTGAACATGAGTTAGGCACTACGGAATACCAAGTATGACATGATAAGATACATACCAATATGCTTTTACATGCTGTATTTAGAAGTAGAGGGTTCAGGGTTCTCAATGAACCCTGAAAATGGCAAGAATCAGGAAATATTGAAAAATGCCGTATTTAGAGTAATTGTCCAATGTTTCCACATTTCTGTGAAATACGACCTGTAATTAATTACAAAATGAGTGAAATTGTTTTCCTTCCAACAACTTGTAATTAAGTATGTTAAAAAGCAGCTTGTTGAAATGGTGTGGGAGTACACCCAACAACAAAATGGTGTGGGAGTACCCCCAACAACAAAATGGTGTGGTAGTACCCCCAACAACAAAATGGTGTGGGAGAACCCCCAACAACAAAATGGTGTGGTAGTACCCCCAACAACAAAATGGTGTGGGAGTACCCCCAACAACAAAATGGTGTGGTAGTACCCCCAACAACAAAATGGTGTGGTAGTACCCCCAACAACAAAATGGTGTGGTAGTACCCCCAACAACAAAATGGTGTGGTAGTACCCCCAACAACAAAATGGTGTGGGAGTACCCCCAACAACAAAATGGTGTGGGAGTACCCCCAACAACAAAATGGTGTGGTAGTACCCCCAACAACAAAATGGTGTGGGAGTACCCTCAACAGCAAAATGGTGTGGGAGTACCCCCAACAACAAAATGGTGTGGGAGTACCCCCAACAACAAAATGGTGTGGGAGTACCCCCAACAACAAAATGGTGTGGTAGGGCCTTATAAAATCGGCGATAGGGAGAACGTGGACGGAATCATGGAATCCAGACAATAAAACGTAATTCAACAATATAAAAAAATGTATTGAACTTAGTAGGGAATCAACTACACTGCTCAAAAAAATAAAGGGAACACTTAAACAACACAATGCAACTCCAAGTCAATCACACTTCTGTGAAATCAAACTGTCCACTTAGGAAGCAACACTGATTGACAATAAATTTCACATGCTGTTGTGCAAATGGAATAGACAAAAGGTGGAAATTATAGGCAATTAGCAAGACACCCCCAAAAAAGGAGTGATTCTGCAGGTGGTGACCACAGACCACTTCTCAGTTCCTATGCTTCCTGGCTGATGTTTTGGTCACTTTTGAATGCTGGCGGTGCTCTCACTCTAGTGGTAGCATGAGACGGAGTCTACAGCCCACACAAGTGGCTCAGGTAGTGCAGTTCATCCAGGATGGCACATCAATGCGAGCTGTAGCAAAAAGGTTTGCTGTGTCTGTCAGCGTAGTGTCCAGAGCATGGAGGCGCTACCAGGAGACAGGCCAGTACATCAGGAGACGTGGAGGAGGCCAACAACCCAGCAGCAGGACCGCTACCTCCGCCTTTGTGCAAGTCGGAAGTCTGTTGGAGGTGGTGTTTTTGAAGTGTTTATGAAAACAAAATATCCAACAACATTATTTGGGTATGAATTAACAGAATATGAACTTTTAAAAGTGAACTTTAAAAGAATAAATGTTTAAATATTCATCTTTAACTCTGAATTGTTGGAAAAGTACTTGCACTGTCAGTCAATACCTGTTCACGAAGCATGTGACAAATAAAATGTCATTTGATTTGATTCAATTTTCACTGGATAGTTACTTTAAATCCCTTATGCCTTTTCCGACATTACATCACTTATTCTCTCCATGCACATAGATAACCTGAGAAGAGTATAGACCATAAACCAGCAGCCACAACAATAAACACCCCCTTGGCATGTGTGTGTGTCTGAGACTGAGCGTGTGAGACTGAGCGTGTGTGTGTGTGTGTGTGTGTGTGTGTGTGTGTGTGTGTGTGTGTGTGTGTGTGTGTGTGTGTGTGTGTGTGTGTGTGTGTGTGTGTGTGTGTGTGTGTGTGTGTGTGTGTGTGTGTGTGTGTGTGTGTGTGTGTGTGTAACAACCGCCCCTCTCAGAAACAAAAACAACCACTTAGGCATGAACAGCAGCGCATGGGAGCCATCAATATTTCATTCAGGTGTGTCGAGGAAAAGAGGAGAAAGAGAGAGAGGGTGGGAAAAACATGAAAGGAGGAACGAGGAGAGCCCTAAACACTGAGACAGGTTTATGACTGACGGAGGAGAAGAGAGAAAGGAAGAGGGAGAGAGAGAGAAAGAGGGAGCGAGAGAGAGAGAAAAGGCTTGGAAAGAGAATCGGTGAGTGTGTGTGTGTGGGTGTTTGTGTGTGTGTTTGCACACCGCATGTGTGTGGTACTAGAGGGGAACACAAGCCCGGTGGGGGTGTAGCAGAGGGGAACACAAGCCCCAGTGGGGATGTAGCAGAGGGGGATTGAGCAGAGCGTTCTGTGTGCAGTCACCACTGCTAGAACCTCTGACACACCAGCCTAATCTGGAATTTAAATCAATGACGTGTCCAAAACCATAATTGCCACTCCTAAACTGCTTCAACAGCAATATGCTTTCAGCAGAATCCGCAGCAGAATTACGCCCGGCAGTGTGTGTGTGTGTGTGTGTGTGTGTGTGTGTGTTGCAGCATGGGTTGGATTAAGAGCATTTTCTCATTACGCCAGTGTCTGAGTGAACACACTTCCACGGTAAAAAGTGCCACTCACATTGTTTTACGCCCCTTGTCTCAGACGACACACACACACACACACACACACACACACACACACACACACACACACACACACACACACACACACACACACACACACACACACACACACACACACGCACACACACACACACACACACACACACACACACACACACACACTTAGGGCAGAGAGCAGAGAGAGCCTTTTACCATCCACTTTTATTCAGACATAAACAAGTGTTAGTACACAAGTAATTTACCAAAAATATTACTCTGAAGATTATTCTGTCTACTGGTGTCAGTAGTGGGATCCAACCCAAGCACAAAGGTAAGTCTTCGGCATATGGCTGAACGTAGCCTGTACTGTCCTGTACAATCCGATGACTGGGAATGAGAACAAATTCTCATTTACTACAGAGAAACACTGAGAGAGAAAAATCAGGAACCACTGTCTAACGACAGACCCTTCTTTAGCATCTTGCATGTTCCTCTCCCACCTACCACCACCCTGCAATTAGTCGAATTACTGACACAATGAGGCGCAGGGTAGACACTTATCAAGTTGATCACCTACAACCCCAGTTGCTGTTTGAGAGTCTGTGTGTGTGGTGTGTATGTGTTTGTGTGTGTGGTGTGTAGGTGAATGTGTGTGTGTGTGTGTGTGTGTGTGTCTCAGACTCTTGACTTGTATAGAGCGAGTCATTCTGCCAGATGATTGGACGTGTCACGTCGCCCTGGGCCAATTACCTCCTGAATCTGG
This sequence comes from Salvelinus fontinalis, assembly GCF_029448725.1. NCBI lineage: Eukaryota > Metazoa > Chordata > Actinopteri > Salmoniformes > Salmonidae > Salvelinus > Salvelinus fontinalis. The sequence continues at coordinate 12,442,280 of NC_074680.1, read as the reverse complement.
TCACAGCCTGCCGAGAGAGCTAATTACACACTGTTAAGCCTTGGTGTGTGTGTGTGTGTGTGTGTGTGTGTGTGTGTGTGTGTGTGTGTGTGTGTGTGTGTGTGTGTGTGTGTGTGTGTGTGTGTGTGTGTGTGTGTGTGCGTGCGTGCGTGCGTGCGTGCGTGCGTGCGTGCGTGCGTGCGTGCGTGCGTGTGAGAGTGGCATGTGAGATGTATGACCTGCTCAGCACTATTCTAATCATCCTGGTGAATTGATCCTCGTGAATGAAACAATAGCAATGACAATAAATAACAAATAGGTTTCTCTAACTCCAGATTCTCTGATTTTGGAGAGACACTTTCCTTTTAGTCTCATAAACTTTCTCTCCCTCCTTCATTATCCCTCTTCCAACCCCCGTCTCTCCTCCTCTATCCCTCTATCCCTCTCTTAAATCCATCATTAATCCCTTCAATTAATTTATTCTAGTGTTCCTGTCTATCTCGCTCCTCTCTGTAGCGTTAGCTCTCTGTGGCTTTAGCCTGATGATTTAATGTAGCTACTTAGTCCTGGAGGCCTAGCTAAGTGAGGGGCTGCATGCTCTCCTGCCTTCCCCTTCCCAAATCTACCATTCCCAGCCCCCCCCTCTAAACTAAACACATCTCAAGAGCCCAAATCAGATTCACCCCCCCACCCCTCCTCCCTTCCAGCCGAAGTGTGCACTCGTTCACCCGCCATGTCTACATTTCCTACACCAATCCAATTCCACCAATCTGGATTGGGCTTGTGGGACATTGTGATGTTCTGTTTCCTGTGGGTATCTCTGGCTCTAAATTCAAAACCCTACCGACATTGGAGGACATGACAGTCTCAGTGCAGTGGGGGGTAGAGAGCAGTGTGTGTGTGTGTGTGTGTGTGTGTGTGTGTGTGTGTGTGTGTGTGTGTGTGTGTGTGTGTGTGTGTGTGTGTGTGTGTGTGTGTGTGTGTGTGTGTGTGTGTGTGTGTGTGTGTGTGTGTGCGTGTGTGCGTGTGTGTGTGTGTGCGTGTGTGTGTTGGTGAGTGTGTGTAACCTGCCAGTCTGTGTTAGCCTGAACTGATCCTCCATTAGCCCGAGCCAGCAGTTTCCTTAACGCCGACAACACACTCACACACTCCCTGTCAGCCTGTCACCTGGACACACACACACACACACACACACACACACACACACACACACACACACACACACACACACACACACACACCCACACACACACACACACACACACACACACAGACAGAAAAAAAAAGTCCCATCCACAACAAAGTCAGAATGCAACGTAACATAAAAACAAAAACAAATATGAGTCCCTTTTTATGTGAAGATAAAATAAAAACACATTTCACCTTGAACATATTCACCCCTCCAACGAACATCAATCATCAAACTGCGGAAATAAGAATGTAACCGAATATCTTCTTATAGTCACACAAATTAATTAGGATCAGAAAGATTAAACACAACACTAAAACATAGTCGGCTAAATCAAACCTCAATGACACAATGACATCCACTGGCCTGACCCTATGAGAGGGGAATAAAGAGGGAGAAAGGTAGAGAGAGGGGAGAAATAGTGTGGGGATGACAGAGAGAGAGAGAAAGGGAGAAAGGCTGAGGGGGATGGAGAGAGAGATACTGTAGAAAGGCCGTGGACCACAGGAAACCCCCGTTCACATCGACGAGGCTGTAGTGGAGCGGGTCGAAAGCTTCAAGTTCCTCATTGCCCACATCACTAAGGATCTGAGGAAGGCTCTAAAAATTGTTTTCGCACGGCAGGCGGTACCGATGCACCAAGTCTAGAACCAAAAGGACCCTGAACAGCTTCTACCCCCAATCCATAAAACTGCTAAACAGTTAGTTAAATACTTAAAACTTTTTTGACTCATCACATACGCTGCTGCTACTGTTTACTATCTATCCTGTTGCCATTTCTAGTTATATGTACATATCTACCTCAATGATCTCGTACCCCTGCACATGGACTCTGTACAAGTACCCCATGTATATAGCCAAGTTATCTTTACCTATTGTGTATTTAATATAACTTTTAACATTACGTGTTTCACTTTTCTATTATATCTTTCTCTCTGCATTGTCGGAAAGGGCCCGTAAGTAAGCACTTCACTGTTAGTTTACGAAGCATGTGACAAATAACATTTGTTTTGATTATATTTGATGTGAAAGGGGAGAGGCTGAGGGGGATGGAGAGAGGGAGTGAAGGATATGGAGAGATAAAGAGGGGGAAAGACAGAAGGGGGTAGAGCGAGTGGAGAAAGAGAGTGAGAGGGGGATAGAGAGATATGTAAGGGGGAAAGGGTCGAGGGGGATAGAGAGATATGTAAGGGGGAAAGGGTGGAGGTGGATGGAGAGATATGTAAGGGGGAAAGGGTCGAGGGGGATGGAGAGAGGATGGGAGAAAGATGGGAGAGAAAAAGAGTCAGAGGGGGATGGGAGAGAGGGAGTGAGGGAGATTGAGGAGGAAGAGAGGTGATTGTGACAGGGGTGTCGGGGTGTGCTGCTCTCAGAGTGGCTGTCTAACAAGGTGCTGAGCACGGAGAGCCCTCGGGAGTCAACGCTCTTTTACCTCCCAAGATTAGACATCACCACTCAGCCACAGCATGCCGGCTAAACACACACAACACTCTAGCAACATGCCAAGAACATGCCTGTAACATGGGAGCTACAAAGGGATGACACAGGGGACAGACTAGGCCCCCAAAACATGTCCGTCTGCATTTCAGCTCTCACGTCTCACTCTCTATCTTGCTCAGTCTCCCTGTTTCTCCGTCTTCATGTCTGCCCTCCCTCCTTTCTTCCCATCTTTGAAGCTCTCCATCTCCCTTCCTAATTGTTCTTCTCTCTCTCTCTCTCTCTCTCTCTCTCTCTCTCTCTCTCTCTCTCTCTCTCTCTCTCTCTCTCTCTCTCTCTCTCTCTCTCTCTCTCTCTCTCTCTCTCTCTCTCTCTCTCTCTCTCTCTCTCTCTCTATCTGTCTGAGGCCGTCCTCCCACCTGAACATCTCTTCATGTCAGAACAAATTGGACGAGTCTCACATCTCTCTCAGTCTGTCTGTCCCCACTCAACCGGGGAGAGAGAGAGAGAGATTGGAGAAGGAGGAGAGAGAAAGGAGGAGAGGGAAAGAGGAACAACAAGCGGTGGGATTGGAATGAGATAAAGGAGGAGAAAGAGAAAGAGAAAGGGAGAATGGAGAAATGGTGAAAGGGCAGAAAACAACAGAGGAAAGGAATATTATACTTCAAGAGAAAGATGGAGTGTAGGAGCAAGGGGTGAGGAGAAGTCTGCTCCAGTTGAGTTGACATGAGAGCACTAATACAGAGAGCTGTGGTTACTAGAGAGAAGAGAGAGCCATAAACCAGCATGCCTCATAGCAGAAACTCTCTCCTTCCATCTCCTCATCCTCTCCTATATTTACACTACCGTTCAAAAGTTTGGGGTCACTAGCTTTTCCTTGTTTTTGAAAGAAAAGCTATTTTTTTTGTCCTTAAAAATAACATCAAAATGATCAGAAATACAGTGTAGACATTGTTAATGCTGTAAATGACTATTGTAACTGGAAACGGCAGATTGCTCATGGAATATTTACATAGGCGTACGGAGGCCCATTATCAGCAACCATCACTCCTGTCTTCCAATGGCACGTTGTGTTAGCTAATCCAAGATCATAATTTTAAAAGGCTAATTGATCATTAGAAAACCCTTTTGAAATTATGTTAGCACAGCTGAAAACTGTTCTTCTGATTACAGGCTCAAAATGGCGAGAAAAAAAGACCTTTCTTCTGAAACACATCAGTCTATTCTTGTTCTGAGAAATGAAGGCTATTCCCTGCGAGAAATTGCCAAGAAACTGAAGATCTCGTACAACACTATGTGCTACTCCCTTCACAGAACAGCGCAAACTGGCTCTAACCAGAATAGAAAGAGGAGTGGGAGGCCCCGGTGCACAACTGAGCAAGAGGACAATACATTAGAGTGTCTAGTTTGAGAAACAGACCCCTTACAAGTCCTCAACTGGCAGCTTCATTAAATAATACCCGCAAAACACCAGTCTCAACGTCAACAGTGAAGAGGCGACTCCGGGATGCTGGCCTTTTAGGCAGAGTTGCAAAGAAAAAGCCATATCACAGACTGGCCAATAAAAATAAAAGATTAAGATGGGCAAAAGAACACAGACACTGGAAAGAGGAACTCTGCCTAGAAGGCCAGCATCCCGGAGTCGCCTCTTCACTGTTGACGTTGAGACTGGTGTTTTGCCTGTAATCGAACCCACAAATGCTGATGCTCCAGATACTCAACTAGTCTAAAGAAGGACAGTTTTATTGCTTCTTTAATCAGAACAACAGTTTTCAGCTGTGCTAACATAATTGCAAAAGGGTTTTCTAAAGATCAATTAGCTTTTCAAAATGATGAACTTGGATTAGCTAACACAACGTACCATTGGAACACAGGAGTGATGGTTGCTGATAATGGTCCTCTGTACACCAATGTAGATATTCAATAAAAGATCTGCCGTTTCCAGCTACAATAGTCATTTACAACATTAACAATGTCTACACTGTATTTCTGATCAATTTGATGTTATTTTAATGGGCAAAAAATGAGCTTTTCCTTTAATTTCCAGAGAAATCAGGGCTAAGTGCCGTGCTCAAGGACACATTGATAGATTTTTGACCTGGTTGGCTTGGGGATTCGAACCAGCAACCTTTCGGTTACTGGCCCAGCGCTCTTAACAGCTAAGCTACCCGCTGCCCCGTACAGTGCCTTCAGAAAGTAGTCATACCCCTCGACTTATTCCACATTTTGTTGTACCCGGACTATGGTTACCCAGACTATTTGCATTGTGTGCCCCCCCAACCCCTCTTTTACACTGCTGCTACTCTCTGTTTATCTTATATGCGTAGTCACTTTAACTATACATTCATGTACATACTACCTCAATTGGTCCGACCAACCAGTGCCAACCATTGGCCCGACCAACATTGGTTAACCAGGCTATCTGCATTGTGTCCCACCACCCGCTAACCCTTCTTTCTACGCTACTGCTACTCTCTGTTCATCATATATGCATAGTCACTTTAACCATACCTACATGTACATACTACCTCAATAAGCCTGACTAACCGGTGTCTGTATATAGCCTTGCTACTCTTATTTTCAAATGTCTTTTTACTGTTGTTTTATTTCTTTACTTACCCACACACACACACACACACACACACACACACACACACACACACACACACACACACACACACACACACACACACACACACACACACACACACACACACACACACACACACACACACACACACACACACCTTTTTTTCACACTGTTGGTTAGAGCCTGTAAGTAAGCATTTCACTGTAAGGTCTACACCTGTTGTATTCGGCGCACGTGACAAATACACGTTGATTTGATTTGATTTGTTACAGCCTGAATTGAAAATGGATTAAATAAAGTAAAAATCTCACCCATCTACACCCAATACCTCACAATCACAAAGTGAAAAAATGTTTTAGAAATGTATTGAAAATGGCATAGGAACATTTACATAAGTATTCACACCTCTGAGTCAATACTTTGTAGAAACACCTTTGGCAGCGACTAGAGCTGTGAGTCTCTCTGGTAAGTCTCAGAGCTTTCCACACCTAGATTGTGCAACATTTGCCCATTATTATTCCAGAATTCTTCAAGCTCTGTCAAATTGGTTATTGATCAATGCTATACAACCATTTTCAGGTCTTGCCATAGATTTTCAAGTAGATTTAAGTCAAAACTGTAACTCGGCCAATCAGGAACAATCGCTGTCTTCTTGGTAAGCAACTCCAGTGTAGATTTAGCGTTGTGTTTTGGGCTACTGTCCTGCTGAAAGGTGAATTCCTCTCCCAGTGTCTGGTGGAAAGCAGACTTAACTAGGTTTTCCTCTAGGATTTTGCCTGTGCTTAGCTCCATTCCGTTTATTTTTATGCCCCAAACATAACACTTTGTATTCAGGACAAAAAGTGAATTGCTTGCCACATTTTTTTGCAGTATTACATTATGGCTTGTCTTGTTGCAAACAAGATGCATGTTTTGGAATATTTTTATTCTGTACAGGCTTCCTTCTTCTTTTCACTCTGTCAATTATGTAAGTATTGTGGAGTAAATACAATGTTGTTGATCCATCCTCAATTTTCTCCCATCACAGCCATTCAACTCTGTAACTGTTTTAAAGTCACCATTGGCCTCATGGTGAAATCCCTGAGCGGTTTTCTTCCTCTCTGGCAACTGAGTTAGGAAGGACGCCTGTATCTTTGTAGTGACTGGGTGTATTGATGCACCACTCAAAGTGTAATTAAATAACTTCACCAAGCTCAAAGAGATATTCAATGACTGCTTTTTTTATTTACCCATCTACCAAGAGGTGCGAGGCGTTGGAAAACCTCCCTGGTCTTTGTGATTGAATCTGTGTTTGAAATTCACTTCTCGACTGAAGTCAAGGGGTGTGAATACTGTATATCACTATCTAAGCACATTTCTTCCACTCCCTCTCCTTCCATCTATCTTTCTCGCTTTTCTTTCCTCCGCCCCTCTTTTCTTGCTCTTTTCACCAACATCTTTTTCATTTTCTCCTTTTGCTTTGTCTCTTATCTCTCTCAGTTGTGTTGGTGGGACCCACTCTGTCCTCTGACTGAAAAATCCCTCTCTCCCTCTGTGTGTTGTTATTGTGTATTAGTAGTAGGGAACAGTCTGATGGGCTCCCTGCTGTCTCCAGCTCCAGGGGTCCCTGCTCAGCCCACACCAGGACATCCTCTCTTTCCTCTCTTCTATCTGAAAGACTCAACTTAGGACTCTCCTCTGATTTCTTCTTTCTCCCCCTCTCCCTCTCTCCTAAGGCTGTAGTTTTAGTAGTTTTAATGGGTTAGTGTGTGTGTGTGTGTGTGTGTGTGTGTGTGTGTGTGTGTGTGTGTGTGTGTGTGTGTGTGTGTGTGTGTGTGTGTGTGTCTGTGTGTGTGTGTGTGTGTGTGTGTGTGTGTGTGTGTGTGTGTGTGTGTGTGTGTGTGTGTGTGTGTGTGTGTGTGTGTGTGTGTGTGTGTGTGTGTGTGTGTGTGTGTGTGTGTGTGTGTGTGTGTGTGTGTGACTGTAGACAGGGGCTGTGTAAAGGCTAAGGCGTTGCATGTGCAGTAATGATTCCCGATGGAGGATTGTGGGGGATAAGCCCTCACCTCATGGCCCTTAGTCCAGCTCACACACATACACATATACACACACAGACACACACGCATATGCATGTGCACATGTACAGAGACACAAATACACACCCTGAATCACAGAGGAGTGGAGCAGTGGAGAGATCATAGAATCGGACAATCGGAGGGATGCAGAATGAATATGGATTACTGGGATGAAGATTCTATTATTTTTGTCCGATTCTATGATCTCCACTGCTCTACTCCTCATTCCCTCCTTCTCCTCGACGCATGCTATACTTCCCCGTATCTCAAATTCAAATGAGTTGTCTTTACTCCCTTGTCAAATACACACACACACACACACACTCACACACACACACACACACACACACACACACACACACACACACAAGTTCTGCCCCAATGCACACATGATGGCAAATTGAGCGCTTCTTGTCTCTCTCTTTCTCTCGCTCCCTCTCTTATTTTCTCTCTCCCCCTCTCTTTGAGATTGAGATGGCAAGGTGGATTTGGATCAGAAACCCATGAAGGGAGAAAATTCCCTTCATCCAGTTGATGTGCTGGTCCTTGCAGCGTCAGCCACTCAGCTAAAACATCTCAGTCACAAACCATGTCTGTCTGACACCTCTTCACAGCACCTCTAACTAGCAGTACTCTATCATTCCCAGTTACAGCTAACACGTATCATTCAGAGACGCACTGAGTGTCCAAAACATTAGGAACACGACACAGACTGACACAGACTGACCAGGTGAATCCAGGTGAACGCTATGATCCCTTTTTGATGTCACCTGTTCAATCCACTTCAATCAGTGTAGAGGAAGGGGAGGATAAATAAGGATTTTTAAGCCTTGAGACAATTGAGACATTTGAGAGGATTGTGTATGTGTGCCATTCAGAGGGTGAACTGGCAAGACAAAATGTTTAAGTGCCTTTGAACAGGGTTTGGTAGTAGGTGCCAGGTGCACCGGTTTGAGTGTGTCAAGAACTGCAACGCTGCTGGGTTTTTCATGCTCAACAGTTTCCTGTGTGTATCAAGAATGGTCCACCATCCAAAGGACAACCAGCCAACTTGACACAACTGTGGGAAGCATTGGAGTAAACATGGGCCAGCATCCCTGTGGAACGGTTTCGACACCTTGTAAAGTCCATGCCCTGACGAATTCCGGCTGTTCTCAGTGAAAAAGGGGGTGCAACTCAATATTAGGTAGGTGTTCCTAATGTTTTCTACACTCAGGGTATATAGGTCTACCTCACATTCTTTACAGTTACAGTTCAAAAATCTCCCGACCTCTATTCCTCTATCCGTCACAGTTACAGTAAAAAAATATATATATTTTCCAGAAACAGTAGGCCTCAACTCAGTTACATAGTCAGAATGTTTATGTGTGTCTCTGCGTGTGTGTTTGCATGTGTACGTCTATGCAAAGATGCGTGTGTGTGTGTGTGCGTGAGTGTGTGTGTGTGTGTGTGTGTGTGTGTGTGTGTGTGTGTGTGTGTGTGTCTGTCAGTGAGATAGGGAACAGGGCTGTGTGTGTGTGTTTACAAACTGCTTACATGAACTCACTAGGCTGTTACTTTGCCAATCATGCTCTGAGTCAATGGGGATTTCACACCTGTCACTCATAGAGAGTGTGTTAGACCTGCTTCCATGGAACCACATACAGGCTGGGAACAATGATGAGTTCTGGTATACTGTATATTTACAAACACACATACACACATATATACCTGATAATATGTATGATTTGATTTGTGATTTCATTATTTGAAGATGATTTGATGATTTTTGTGATTTGGAGACTTGAAGTGAGATTTACCGATTTGACTATTTGGATGTTGCCTTAAAAATCCTGGGTCCTGCCTGAAGGGATGTGTTGGCTTTACACCGCTGCAATAAGATGTCACATTTAACGTTGCAGAAACAGAGAATAGGCTATGATCAAACAATACAGGTCTGGGAGCCTGGCATCTCTGCCTGTCTCGCTGTCTCCTGCACTCCCTCTCTCCTCCCTCTCTCCTCCCTCTCTCCTCCCTCTCTCTCTCTCCCTGCTGTATCTCTCTATCTCTCTCTCCCTCACTTTTTCTCTCTCTCTCCCGGTGGACAGCTTTTGCTTGTGAGGGAAAATCTAATTCTGAGAGAAGAACGCTAATAAGCTTAGAGACAGTTGAGCAATCTCTCAAGTGTGTGTGTGTCAAATCAAATCAAATCAAATCGTATTGGTCACATACACATGGACGTAATTGCGAGCTAACACATGGTTAGCAGATGTTAATGCCAGTGTAGCGAAATGCTTGTGCTTCTAGTTCCGACAGCGCAGCAATATCTAACAAGTAATCTAACAATTCCACATTAACTACCTAATACACACAAATCTAAGGAATGGAATAAGAATATGTACATATTATATGTACATATTCATATGGATGTGCGATGACAGAGCAGAATAGACAAGATGCAATAGATGGTATAAAATACAGTATATACATCTGGGATGAGTAATGAGTAACATCATTATTAAAGTGGCATTATTTAAAGTGACCACTGATCCATTTATTAAAGTGGCCCAGGATTTCAAGTCTGTATGTAGGCAGCAGCCTCTCTGTGTTAGTGATGGCTGTTTAACAGTCTGATGGCCTTGAGATAGAAGCTGTTTTTCAGTCTCTCGGTCCCAGCTTTGATGCACCTGTACTGACCTCGCCTTCTGGATGATAGCAGGGTGAACAGGCAGTGGCTCGGGTGGTTGTTGTCCTTGATGATCTTTTTGGCCTTCCTGTGACATTGGGTGCTTTAGGTGTTCTTGAGGGCAGGTAGTTGTCCCCCGGTGATGCGTTGTGCAGACCGCACCGCCCTCTGGAGAGCCCTGCGGTTGTAGGCGGTGCAGTTGCTGTACCAGGTGGTGATACAGCCCGACAGGATGCTCTCAATTGTGCATCTGTAGAAGTTTGTGAGGGTTTTAGGGTTAGGGTTAGGGTTAGGGTTTTAATTTCTTCAGCCTCCGTGTGGGTGGACCATATCAGTTTGTCTGTGATGTGTACGCCGAGGAACTTGAAACTTTCCACCTTCTCCACTGCTCTCTCGTCGATGTGGATAGGGGGGTGCTCCCTCTGCGTTTCCTGAAGTCCATCTCCTTTGTTTTGTTGACGTTGAGTAAGAGGTTGTTTTCCTGACACCACACACCGAGTGCCCTCACCTCCTCCCTATAGGCTGTCCCCTGGAGGGCGGGGGTCAGGAAGTCCAGGACCCAATTGCACAGGGCGGGGTTGAGACCCAGGGCCTCCAGCTTGATGATGAGCTTGGAGGGTACTATGGTGTTGAATGCTGAGCTGTAGTCAATGAACAGCATTCTTACATAGGTATTCCTCTGGTCCAGATGGGGCAAGTGTGCAGTGTGATGGGGATTGCATGTGTTTGTATGTATGTGTGTGTGTGTGTGTGTGTGTGTGTGTGTGTGTGTGTGTGTGTGTGTGTGTGTGTGTGTGTGTGTGTGTGTGTGTGTGTGTGTGTGTGTGTGTGTGTGTGTGTGTGTGTTCACCGCATTTTTTTATTACGTAATAGAATTTCCACTTTTTTCTCTTGACCACAGATTTTTCCATCTACCATAACCAAACCTTTATCAGAATTGACTCCTTCTCAGACTGTTTCTACTTCAATCCTTCAAGACCGAAGCGATTTCTGTCTCAGCATGAAACAATCCAACAGGAGAATATTATTATTGATCATAGAATCAGAAATACCTTAAAGATCTAGCAGGCGTGACTTACCAGCCTCACCAGATATTGTCTGTTTTCCTTATGCACATATAATATGTTCACCGTTATGAAATCAATCCCTCTCTTCATCCCTCCATTCCTCCCTCCCTCCATTCCCCCCTCTCTCTCTCCCTCCCTCCCTCCCTCTCTCCATCCCTCCCTCGCTCCCTCGCTCCCTCCCTCGCTCCCTCCCTCCCTCCCTCCCTCCCTCCCGTCATCCGTCCGTTCATCTCAGTCATACTAGTGTGTAACTGAGTTGGTGACCGGTGGTACCGTGGTCTAACAAGACAGATGACAGATAGTGGCTCGTCTCAGGCAGAAAAAACACTGCCAGGGTTTCATCACCTATTCTAATTCTAAACCTGTCAACTCACCAAGCCAGTAATCTGTAACCACACACACACACACACACACACACACACACACACACACACACACACACACACACACACACACACACACACAGAGAAAGATAGAGACACACATACACACACCACTCATAATTCAAACAGAGAGAGAGAGACAGAGAGAGTGAGACTGAGTGAGATCAACAATATTTGTGTGTGTGTGTGTTTGTGTACTCTATTTCTCTGTCAGTGTGTGTGTGTGTGTGTGTGTGTGGGAGAACATCTATTTGAGCAGTGATGGCACCTTTCGTGCCAGGGGAGCCCATTAGAGACAGTGGGGAGACCCAGCACAGCTAACCTAGCACCTGACCCCCACCCCCTGCCCCCATCTACAAACCCCCAGACCCCCACCACACGCCCCTAAGCAGGGGTCAGGACAGCCACGTACCTCAGGATAGATGACCCAGAGACCCTAATGCCACATAAATCTTCCCGACACACACACACACAAGCACACACACTCTTGTTTAGAGCACAACTGGTGCAGAGCACTGCTATCCCCCAGTTGGCATCACAAAGTGCTGCCTTAAAAGAACATCCGATGCTACTGTTCACCACAAACATAGTGTCTCAAACGGGGAAGTAAGCCAGTTGACTTTCCGCTAAGAAGACATACTGTACATACAATAGAGTGATGATGACTCTAAACTCTGTGGTTGTGTTGATAACCCACCGAACCTTGCACTGCCTGTGTCAACCCTCCCGTTTAACCACTATGACACTGAACCCCCTTGCACACACATAACCTCCCCTACCCCCTACCCACACACACACACACAGTGCACACACATAGCGCGTACACACACGCATTGGTTGTTTTGATAATGTAAACTGAAGCGTGGGGTATATTTACGGCTGTGTGGCTTGGACAGACAATAGGCAGATTTAATATGAGACAGAAGCACAGCAGAGGCTGTGATTGAATTGGTCCATTTGACAGAGAAGAGAGGGGATGAAAGACAGTGAGATCCTCCTGTGACATTGGGCCTCACACTATACTGGAGGGATGCTGAGTCTCTGGAAACAGTTACATTGTCAAGCTTCCCTAATCAAGTTTTCGGATGGATCAATATCACTAATTTGATCATTAAAAGATACAACAAAGATACAGCAAATTCTAACGTAACCAAAATACATGACGGAACGAATTAGTCAATAATACGGGTGAGTCTATGTAAACTATATAAACTATGTAAACTATATAAACTATATAAACTATATAATCTATATAAACTATATAAACTATGTAAACTATATAAACTATATAAACTATGTAAACTATATAATCTATATAAACTATGTAAACTATATAATCTATATAAACTATGTAAACTATATACACAGAGATACACACTCACAATCGGTCACCAGGACAAACATGCCCAAGCCTGATCCTGACTCCCTCTCCCTCTCCCTCTCCCTCTCCCTCTCCCTCTCCCTCTCCCTCTCCCTCTCCCTCTCTCAATTAAATTTAAATTTAAAGGGCTTTATTGGCATGGGAAAAATACTGTATGTTTACATTGCCAAAGCAAATGAAATAGATAATAAACAAAAATTAAATAAACAATACAAAATGAACAGTAAACATTACACTTACAAAAGTTCCAAAAGAATAGACATTTCAAATGTCATATTATGTCTTCTCTCTCGCTCTCTCTCTCCCCCCCTCCTTTTGGAACCCAGCTGTGGGTCTCTCCCTCCTTCCCTCCGTCCCTCCTCTCCTCCCTCTCTCTCTCTCTCTCTCCCTCCACCTCCCTCCGAAGTCGCTCAAGCACAACTAAGCCTGCGTTTGGGCCCCAATGAGAGCGCTTAAAGCAATCAGAGCGTTTCACACTGTGTGATAGTCTTAAAAGGTGGCAGGATCAGACACCTCCCTTCTTCTCCGCCGCTCCACACTTCAACACACATCATCTACCATCACAATCACCATCGCTATAGAAATCAAAGCAACAGAAACGACCATCCCTTTTAAAGAACAGGGGCAGTTTGTACAGTATCAAGCGTCTGAAAGTAGGAGTGCTGATCAGGTCCTCCTTGTCCACTTTTTTTTATTTATTGTGATCTAGAAGTCAGAACTGGTCCTAAATCAGACTCTGAGATGAGGATTCCAGAAGTGTGTGACGAGGCCTATACACACCCAACATGCTTCACCTGCTAACTGTCAATGACAAACCAGAGTAACGATATGTGCAATATAATGAAGGTTAAAGCTTGTGTGTTGAATGCTGAGTGAATCTAAACTAGAGTGTTCACAATCTCTTCAATGCGACAAAGCGGTGACGCTATCCGTTTCACCACAACGGACGCAGTAACTTTGCACCAAAGAGAATGACACACACACACACATACAGTGCAGAGTTGAAGTAGGCGGTAGCAATTAATTCAGCAGACTACATTATCAATCCCAACTCATCTCCCTGCCGAAAAATGGTCACCAAAAACGACATAGGGAGATCTTGGACACACACACACACAGCAGGAGGCCGAGCTGCGTATAAATAAACATCAGATATTAATCCAGAGGAGAACCCTGCCTTGATATACTCCCTTCCTGTCCCTGAAGCCTGATGGGGAGAAGCTCTTAGCCACATTGGGGTCACACACACAGTGTGGTTAGCACACACACATACACACTTTGAAGTCGGCTCACACACACACAACACACACACACACACACACACACACACACAAAAGTCCGTCAATACACACCCACCCACAAACACCGAAGTCAGCCGACACACACACACACACACACACACACACACACACACACACACACACACACACACACACACACACACACACACACACACATGGGTCAGCCTGACGGGGTTACGGCGCACAAAGTCAGCCTTACATAATGTGGCGTCCGTTACTTCCATCACACGCTGATCATCCAATTAGAGCGCAGATCCTCCCCAATCAGCCGTCACCGCGGCGACACGCAGACAGCAGGCGGGAGCTGCAATCTCTTAAGTGCTTTTAAAGGATTACAGATGTGATGGGGAACGGAACACCTCGCCTGCCTCCATTCTCCTCTCCTCCCTCAATATCTCCATCTCCCCCTCCTTCATCCCCTCATCCTCTCCTGCATAATTGGCCGGTAGAATTAGTGTCACACCCAGAGGTGTCAAATCAAATCAAAGGTTATTCGTCACATGCTTGGTAAACAACAGGTGTAGACGAACAGTGAAAACAGGCCCTTCCCAACAACGCAGAGAGAAAGAAAATAGAGAAATAATACAAAAGTAATAACACATTAATATAAAAGTTATATTAAATACACAATGGGTAATGATAACTTGGCTATATACATGGGGTACTAGTACAGAGTCCATGTGCAGGGGTACGAGGTCATTGAGTTAGATATGTACATATAACTAGAAACGGCAACAGGACAGATAATAAACAGTAGCAGCAGCATCCAAAAAGGGTTAATTGAGATAGTCAGCTATTTGGTTAACTATTTAACTAACTATTTATGGCTTGGGGGTAAAAGCTGTTCAGGGTCCTGTCGGTTACAGACTTGGTGCATGCGGTAGCAGAGAGAACAGTCAATGGCTGACAATTTTTCGGGCCTTCCTCTGACACCGCATGGTACAGAGGTCCTGGATGGCAGGGAGCTTGGCCCCAGTGATGTACTGGGCTGTATGCATCACCCTCTGTAGCGCCTTGCAGTTGGATGCCAAGCAGTTGCCATATCAAGCAGTGAGGCAGCTAGTCAAGATGCTCTCAATGGTGCAGCTGTAGAACTTTTTGAGGATCTGAGGGCACATGCCAAATCTTTTCAGCCTCCTGAGGGGGAAGAGGCGTTGTCGTGCCCTCTTCACGACAGTGTTGGTGTGTGTTGAACATGATAGCCCCTTAGTGATGTGGACCCCGAGGAACTTGAAGCTCTCGACGTGAAGCCCCATCTATGTGAATGGGGGCGTGCTCGGCCCTCCGTTTCCTGTAGTCCACAATCAGTTCATTTGTCTTGCTGACGTTGAGGAAAAGGTTGTTTTCCTGGCACCACACCGCCAGGTCTCTGACCTCCTCCCTACAGGCTGTCTCATCGTCGTCAGTGATCAGGCCTACCACCGTCGTGTCGTCAGCAAACTTAACGATGGTGTTGGAGTCGTGCGTGACGACCAGACAGTCGTGAATGAACAGGGAGTACAGGTTGGCTGGGTTTGCCAGCCCTGCCACATCCGACGAGCGTCAGAGCCATAGTACTAGGAATCAATCTAAGTCCTGTATTGATGCTTTGCCTGTTAGCTCGTCAGAGGTTGTAGAGGGGTTTCTTAGAAGCGTCCGGATTAGTGTCCCACTCCTTGAATGAGGCAGCTCTAGCCTTTAGCTCAGCCAATCAGAATGAGTTTTCCGCCACAAAATGGCATTATTACAGACAGAAATATCTTGGCAAAGGAGAAATGGTCACTAACAGGGATGTAAACAAATTTGTGCAAAACATTTGAGAGAAATAAGCTTTTTGTGGGTATGGAAAATGTGTGATTTTTAAAATTTCATCTCATGAAAAATGGGACCAACACTTTACATATTACATTTATATTTTTGTTCAGTGTAATATGGTCTACAGCTTATCATGAGGTATTTTAACTCAGGCGAGCAGAACCTCGAAATATCCTTAATATTAGAGATTGCGAACCATCTGTTGTTATGAGAGAGAACCACACCTCCAACTCGAGCTTACGCGAGGCTGCCGTTCGGTCCTGCCGATGCATAGAAAGCCAGCCAGACGTGTATTATCCATGTCCTTGTTCAGCCACGACTCAGAGAAACAGGATGTAACAGCTCTTCAGGTCCGTTGATAGGATATTCTCGAACAGAGCTCGTCCAGTTTCTTCTCCAGCGTTTGTACGATCTCCAGTAGAGCAGAGGGTGAAGACGGTTTATTTACTCGCCAACGTAGTTTCCTCAGGGTGGCCGCAAGTCAGACTCTCTTATGCCATTTCTTCCTTTTCAGAGTCTCAGGGATTAGGGCCCGTTGCGGGGCGAGCAGTATGTTCTGTGTCGCCAACTCGTTAAAGTAGAAATCTTCATCCAAATCGAGGTTAGTAATGTCTGTTCTCATGTCCAGATACTCTTTTCAGTTAAAATCAACACACAAAATAGCCCATGTGTCACGTTCCTGACCTATTTATGTTAGTTTGTTATGTGTGTTAGTTGGTCAGGACGTGAGGTTGGGTGGGCATTCTATGTTTTCTGTTTCTGTGTTGGTTTTGGGTTGCCTGGTATGGCTCTTAATTAGAGGCAGGTGTTTGGCGTTCCTCTAATTAAGAGTCATATTTAGGTAGGCGTTGTCACAGTGTTCGTTGTGGGTGATTGTCTTCAGTGTCTGTGTAATTGTTTGCACCATACGGGACTGTTACGGTTTGTTCGGTTTGTGTAGTCTAATTGTCCTATTCGTGCGTTCTACGTGTATTTATGTGAGTTCGTCGTATAGGTCTGTCTACACCGTTTGTTGTTTTTGTTAGTTTAGTCATTTTCGTGTTTATGTTAAATAAATTATGTCGTTAAACTCCACTGCGCCTTGGTTCGATCACTACTCCTCCTTTTCGGTAGAAGAGGAGGAGGACCGCCGTTACAGAATCACCCACCAAATCTCCAAAACCAAGCAGCGGAGTAAACGGAGTAAGGGACAGGAAAAGAAGGAGGAATGGACTTGGGACGATATATTGAACGGGAAAGGTTGCTACACATGGGAGGAGATCCTGGCTGGTAGGGATCGCCTCCCATGGGAACAGCTGGAGGCACTGAGGAGAGCAGAGGCTACCGGAGAGAGGAACCGGAGTTATGAGGGAACGCGTCTGGCATGGAAGCCCAAAAAGCCCGTGAGTAACACCCAAAAATTTCTTGGGGGGGGCTAAGAGGTAGTGGGCCAAGGGCAGGTAGGAGACCTGCGCCCACTTCCCAGGCTTACCGTGGAGAGCGGGAGTACGGGCAGGCACCGTGTTACGCAGTAGAGCGCACGGTGTCTCCTGTACGAGTGCATAGCCCAGTGCGGGTTATTCCACCTCCCCGCACTGGTAGGGCTAGATTGGGTATTGAGCCAGGTGTCATGAGGCCGGCTCAACGCGTCTGGTCTCCAGTGCGTCTCCTCGGGCCGGCATACATGGCACCTGCCTTACGCATGGTTTCCCCGGTTCGCCTACATAGGCCGGTGCGGGTTATTCCACCTCCCCGCACTGGTCGGGCGACCGGGAGTATTCAACCAGGTAAGGTTGGGCAGGCTCAATGCTCAAGAGTGCCAGTACGCCTCCACGGTCCGGTATTTCCGGCGCCACCTCCCCGCCCCAGCCTAGTACCTACAGTGCCTACACTACGCACTAGGCTACCAGTGCGTCTCCTGAGCCCTGTTCCTCCTCCACGCACTCTCCCTGTAGTGCGTGTATCCAGTTCGGTGCCTCCAGTTCCGGCACCACGCACTAAGCCTCCTGTGCGTCTCCAGAGCCCTGTACACACTGTTTCTTCTCCCCCTACTAATCCTGATGTGCTTGTCCTCAGCCCGGTGTCACCAGTGCCGGTTCCACGCACCAGGTATAGAGTGGGCTTTGAGAGTACAGTGTGCCCTGTCCCTGCTCCCCGCACTAGTATGAAGGTGCGTATCCTTAGCCCGGTGCCTCCAGTTCCGGCACCACACACCAGGTCTACAGTGCGCCTTATCCGGCCAGAGCCATCCGTCTCACCAGCGCCATCTGAGCCATCCGTCTCCCCAGCGCCATCTGAGCCATCCGTCTCCCCAGCGCCATCTGAGCCATCCGTCTCCCCAGCGCCGTCTGAGCCATCCGTCTGCAATGAGCCTGCAAAGCCGCCCGTCTGCCATGAGCCTGCAAAGCCGCCCGTCTGCCATGAGACTACAGAGCCGTCCGCCAGACAGGAGCCGCTAGAGCCGCCCGCCAGACAGGAGCCGCTAGAGCCGCCCGTCAGACAGGATCCGCCAGAGCCGCCAACCAGACAGGATCTGCCAGAGCCGCTAACCAGACAGGATCTGCCAGAGCCGCTAACCAGACAGGATCTGCCAGAACCGCCAACCAGACAGGATCTGCCAGAGCCGCCAGCGAGCCATGAGCAGCCAGAGCCGTCAGAGAGCCATGAGCGTCGAGAGCCGTCAGCCTGCCATGAGCGTCGAGAGCCGTCAGCCAGCCATGAGCGTCGAGAGCCGTCAGCCAGCCATGAGCGTCGAGAGCCGTCAGCCAGCCATGAGCGTCGAGAGCCGTCAGCCAGCCATGAGCGTCGAGAGCCGTCAGCCTGCCATGAGCGTCGAGAGCCGTCAGCCTGCCATGAGCGTCCAGATTCGACAGTCAGCCATGAGCTGCCCTTCAGCCTGAAACGGTTATATACCCAGAACTGCCCATCAGTCCAGAGCTGTCTCTCTGTCCGGAGCTGCCTTTCAGTCCGGAGTTGCCCCTCTATCATTATCTCCCTTTCTATCTTGATCTACCTCTATATTCTTATCTATCCCTCTGTCTTGATCTATCTCTCTGTCCCGGTGCTGTCCCTATCAGTGATGTTACTAAGAAGATTTTGTGGGGGTAAAAGGAGGGTGGACATTCTTAGGGGGAGATGGAGGCTAGGATGGATTATGGTGGGGTGGGGACCTCGCCCGGAGCCTGAGCCACCACCGTGGTTAGATGCCCACCCAGACCCTCCCCTAGACTTTGTGCTGGTGCGCCCGGAGTTCGCACCTTATGGGGGGGGTTATGTCACGTTCCTGACCTATTTATGTTAGTTTGTTATGTGTGTTAGTTGGTCAGGACGTGAGGTTGGGTGGGCATTCTATGTTTTCTGTTTCTGTGTTGGTTTTGGGTTGCCTGGTATGGCTCTTAATTAGAGGCAGGTGTTTGGCGTTCCTCTAATTAAGAGTCATATTTAGGTAGGCGTTGTCACAGTGTTCGTTGTGGGTGATTGTCTCCTGTGTCGTCGATGTCTGTACCATACGGGACTGTTTGGCTGTTCGTTCGTTTTGATGTAGTCTGTTCCTGTCCGTGAGTTCTACGTGTAGTTATGTAAGTTCATGTTCAGGTTTCGTCTACGTCGTTTTCTTATTTTGTAATTTTCCAAGTGTTTTCGTATTCGTCTTTGTGTTTCAATAAATATCATTATGTCTTCATACCTTGCGGCGTATTGTTCCACTGATCCTTCTCTCCTCTCCTCGTCCGAGGAAGAGGAGGACAACAGCCCTTACACCATGGCAGCACCATTCTTACTCTATCAGAGAGAGAGGGGGGGAGGGACGGAGGAGAGGATGGATGGAGAAGTGGAGAGGTAGGTGAGTGTTGGTATATTTTGACATTTGAATTAGATGGAGAGGAGAAAAGAGAAAGATGGAGGGGGTGAGAGACAAAGAAATAGAGAGAGACTGATCTCGATATTTGGTGGACATACCTTTTTTAAAGTCAATAATGGGATTGCTGTCATTGTTAATAGTGTTGTTTCTCTCCATCCCATTACCACACCAGGTGAGGAGGCACTTAAGGGCCTGTGAATGTGTGTGTGTGTGTGTGTGTGTGTGTGTGTGTGTGTGTGTGTGTGTGTGTGTGTGTGTGTGTGTGTGTGTGTGTGTGTGTGTGTGTGTGTGTGTGTGTGTGTGTGTGTGTGTGTGTGTGTGTGTGTGTACGTATTTGCGTAATCAGTGTGCTTGATCTCTGCGCCAGCGATAAGGCCCAGACACCTGACTCCAGCAGGGCTTCCTTATCAGGACCCCTAAAAGGGCAGTCCCGGAGAGTGCCTGCCTTAATATCAGCGAGAACACAGGGCCTCTATCTGCCTGTGTGTTTAAATCAACACAGTGATTTAAAGGTAGATAGGGAGGCCGCCCATTCCCCTGCTGCAAACCTTTTATATCACATCTCTAAACACCACCTCCATTTGTTACACACACACACACACACACAATCTTCAATAAACCATTACGGCAGGGCAATATTTATGCCTGACGAAATAGGAATTTTTCATGGCTTTTAGCTGTAATTATCTGTGGAACACAAAAGGAGGGAACACAGAGGGGAGTGTGTTTAAAAGGTGTTCTACTGTAGCTACTGAACCAGCACAGTCTACGGCATGTACACGCACATAGTAAACCAGATAGAAGGCAGGTGTGTGTGTGTGTGTGTGTGTGTGTGTGTGTGTGTGTGTGTGTGTGTGTGTGTAGGCAGGCAGGCTAGCGCTGACTAACAGCTAGCGCGACCGGAACACAACGTTTTTTAATTGAGGTCCTAGTGCCTTGAGCAAGAAAAGGCAGAACTGCACACATGCACTCTGCCACACACACACACACACACACACACACACACACACACACACACACACACACACACACACACACACACACACACACACGCACGCAGAGGAGCTGGTGCTATACAGTAGTGTGTGTGAGGGCGTTTATGAATAACACTGCACCTTACCTTGAGATGACTGAAACGTCCTCATTTACATGGGAGTGTGAAAATGCATTCAATCATGTGCTAAAAAGACAGATGTGGACACTAACACTAATACGGTCGTATAGGAAGAAGGGCAACATATTCATAATAGCGTCTTGTGACTATAGCTAAACAGTCTGAGACTAAGATATTCTCTCTGCCCAGGCTTGAGATTCTAAAGGTCAAAAGACCTTTCGACAAGTCATGATATGAGTTATCTAATCGCAGGTGTTATTGACCTGTGTGTGTGTGTGTGTGTGTGTGTGTGTGTGTGTGTGTGTGTGTGTGTGTGTGTGTGTGTGTGTGTGTGTGTGTGTGTGTGCGTGCGTGCGTGTGTGCGTGTGTGACGGGGGAGGGGGGGGGGGGGTTAATTCCCAAGTCTCACCAGCAGCTGCCAACTCCTTCAAACAGCTCCAATGAGGTACTTTACTTCACACACACACACACACACACGGACATAGGCCTAAATGTACACACACGATGACACACACAATGAAACACACACACACACACAATCAGTAATACACACACCATGACACACACACTTGCCTCTCTCTCCTCTGCCAGTTAAGAGGGCTTTTTAAAGCGTCTGAAAAAGCACACATGAATCAACTGCGGCATGGCTCTCACTCGCATCCACACATCAATTACCAGGCTTTTTAAACAAATTCCCTGAGACGTATCAGACCTTAATAAGCGCTGCACCAACACAGCTACAGTAGAGAAACTAGGCACAGAGAACAGAAGTAAAAGTCTATTAAGACAGAGCGAGGCTAGCCTATTGTCTCACGGTCCACAAACAAGCGCTTGTCTGCATCACAATTAATACAGAGAGAGGGAGGGAGGGATGGAAGGGGGTGGGGGGGAGAAAAAATCCCTCTAACGACTTCCAGCTTGCTAATTTCACAAGCTAATAATAAAAAGGGACATTGCTATGCAAGAGCTGCCCCTCTCTCTTTCACTCTATCCCTCTCTCTCCTTCTCCCGCTCTCTCTTCCTCTCTTTCTCTCGCTCTCTCATTCCCCTCCTCACCCTCTTTCTTTTCCCCTCCCTCTCTTTCCCTCTCCCTCCCTCTTTTGCTCCCCCCTCCCGCCCCCTCCCTCTCCAACCTCCCTCCTCTCTCTCTCTCTGTCTCTCTCTCAGGGCTCACCAGCGGCTAGCTAACACTGTTCACATGAAAGACAATTAGACCCAAGAACATAAAACCCAGTAAATGACAATCTGCTAACCAGCTCTGGGTATTCTCTCCTCCTCCTCTACCCAATTCTCTCCTCCATTCTCCAGACTGATAGGCACCTATCCTCAGAAGGGCCTTCCTTTCTTCTCGGACAGGGGGATGTGAAAAGAAGTGGCAGGGAGGAGAATAACCCTTCTGTCTGATTTATGCATCTCTATTCAGAATGTATTAACCTGACGTTAAGGATACTTTCTTAGCCTAGAGCTGTGGTGGGACCGGGGACATGTACAAGTGTGTGTGTGTGTGTGTGTGTGTGTGTGTGTGTGTGTGTGTGTGTGTGTGTGTGTGTGCGTGTGTGCGTGTGTGCGTGTGTGCGTGCGTGCGTGTGTGCGTGCGTGCGTGCGTGCGTGCGTGCGTGCGTGATGGAGGGAAAATGCTGGGGTAATGACACTGTTACATTAACATATTCAATATGAGGAGGATGGTAGAATGGTGTGGGAGAAAGGAGGAGAGACAAGGAGAGTGTAGGCTTCAGGAATGGGATGGTAGCGAACGGCACAGTAACAAATGTTTGCTTGTGTGTGCCTGCGTGTGTATGCGTGTGTGTGTGCATGCGCACGTGTGTGTGTCTCTGCATGTGCGTGTATTACCACAGCTCCCACCATCACACCAGTGTCTCCCAGGCTGGTTTCTCAGAGAGTCTCCTGTTACAACCCCTCTCAACCCAGACCCAACACTCAGACCCAACCACAGACTGGGTTTCCTGCCACGCCACCACCACTAAATACAGCCTCAGGAAACTGCTGTAAGCCAAGAGCCACAATGGAGGACACCCGAGGAGCCAGAAGTCTCAGCAGCAAGCCAAAGCCTTCTCACCAGGGAGACCTGGCTATTGACCCAGCAGGCTTTTCTCGAAATATTGACCATTTCCAATACATTATCAATACGCAGACCACTTAGGCCGTTTAGGTTGACTGAGCAACAAGCTCTTTGTGCTGATTAACGACTGGAAATTAAGTTACTTTTGGAAGAAAAGTGATTTCCTATTCAGAGATTGCATGAACTATTTATACATAATGAAAGCTGATAATTAACTGATTGACACAGTAACCCTGACAACACATCAATCTAAAAAACATATTATCGTTGGTTAGAAATCTGAATAATTAAAACAGCCATTAGAGGTCAAAGATATGTGCATTTATGTCCGGAAAAAAAACCCATCTTCGTTTATCACAAAAATAGTGATCGGAAACAGTTTATCTTGGACAAAACGATAGTTTAGTATCTACA
>NC_074680.1:12396494-12413994 GCF_029448725.1 Salvelinus fontinalis | reverse complement strand
CCCTCCCCTGTTTCACCCTCCCCTGTTTCACCCTCCCCTGGTACACCCTCCCCTGGTTACCCCTCCCCTGGTTTTCCCTCCCCTGGTTTTCCCTCCCCTGGTTCACCCTCCCCTGGTTCACCCTCCCCTGGTTCACCCTCCCCAGGTTTTCCCTCCCCTGGTTCACCCTCCCCTGGTTCACCCTCCCCTGGTTTTCCCTCCCCTGGTTAGCATGTTAAGACCTAAAGTGTTTTGAGAAAGTGTTCACACCTCTTGACTTTTTCACATTTTGTTGGGTTACAGCCGGAATTCAAAATTTGATTAAACAGATTTTTCTTTCTCACCCATCTACACACAACATCCCATAACGACAAAGCGACAACATATTTTTAGAGATGACTGCAACTTTGGTGAAAATGAAATACAGAAATATCTAATTTACATAAGTGTTCACAACCCTGAGTCAATACTTTGTTGAAGCACCTTTTGCGGTGTTTATAGCTTTGAGTCGTCATGGTTATGTCTTTATCAGCTTTGCAAATCTGTATTTGGGGATTTTCTCCCATTCTTCCTTGTAGACTTTCTCAAGCTCTGTTAATTTAAATGGGGAGTGCCTGTCAACAGTAATCTTCAAGTCTTTCTACATATTTTGAAATAGGATTCAAGTCAAGGTATTGGCTGGGCCACTCAAGGACTTTTACATTCTTGTTCTGAAGCCATTCCAGCGTTACTTTGGGTTAGGGTTAGGGTTAGGGTTAGGGTTAGGGTTAGTGGTCATTATCCTGTATGCTTGGGGTCATTATCCTGTTGGAAAGTAAATCTTCGCCCCCAGCCTAAGGTCATTTGCACTCTGAAGCAGGTTCTCATCAAGGATTTGTCTCTATTTTGCTCCATTCGTTGTTCCCTCTATCCTTACCAGTCTCCCAGTCCCTGCCTCTGAAAAGCATCTGCATAGCATGATGCTGCCACCACCATGCTTTATGGTAGGGATGGGGTTAGACGGGTCTAAGCGGTCTGAGGCACTGCATCTCAGTGCAAGAGGTGTCACTACAGTCCCTGTTACGAATCCATGATGTATCACATCTGGCCGTGAATGGGAGTCCCATAGGGTGGTGCACAATTGGCCCATTGTCGTCCAGGTTAGGCCGGGGTAGGCCGTGATTGTAAATTAAAATTTGTTCTTAACTGACTTGCCAAGTTAAATAAAGGTTACGTTTCAATTTTTTTTAAAGAATCTACTTAAACTAAGAATGCATCACATGATACATGTTCTGTCACTCCGAAGTCCTAAGTCCTTGGAAAGTGTCTTTCTCTAAATACACAACCTATCAGTAGCTCAGGCAGTAGGAAGCTCTCTCATCCATTTATATGCAGATGATACAGTTTTATACTCAGCTGGCCCCTCCCCGGATGTTGTGTTAAATGCTCTACAACAAAGCTTTCTTAGTGTCCAACAAGCTTTCTCTATCCTTAACCTTGTTCTGAACACCTCCAAAACAAAGATAATGTGGTTTGGTAAGAAGAATGTCCCTCTCCCCACAGGTGTGATTACTACCTCTGAGGGTTAAGCGCTTGAGGTAGTCACCTCATACAAGTACTTGGGAGTATGGCTAGACGGTGCACTGTCCTTCTCTCAGCACATATCAAAGCTGCAGGCTAAAGTTAAACCTAGACTTGGTTTCCTCTATCGTAATCGCTCCTCTTTCACCCCTGCTGCCAAACTAACTGATTCAGATGACCATCCTACCCATGCTAGATTATGGAGACGTAATTTATAGATTGGCAGGTAAGGGTACTCTCGAGCAGCTAGATGTTCTTTACCATTCGGCCATCTGATTTGCCACCAATGCTTCTTATAGAACACATCACTGCACTCTATACTCTTCTGTAAACTGGTCATCTCCGAATACCCGTCGCAAGACCCACTGGTTGATGCTTATTTATAAAACCCTCTTAGGCCTCACTCCCCCTATCTGAGATATCTACTGCACCCCTCATCCTCCACATACAACACCCGATCTGCCAGTCACATTTTGTTAAAGGTCCCCAAAGCACACACATCCCTGGGTCGCTCCTCTTTTCAGTTCGCTGCAGCTAGCAACTGGAACGAGCTGCAACAAACACTCAAACTGGACAGTTTTATCTCAATCTCTTCATTCAAAGACTCAATCATGGACACTCTTACTGACAGCTGTGGCTGCTTCTCGTGATGTATTGCTGTCTCTACCTTCTTGCCCTTTGTGCTGTTGTCTGTGCCCTATAATGTTTGTATCATGTTTTGTGCTGCTGCCGTGTTGTGTTGCTACAGTACCATGTTGTTGTCATGTGGCGCTGCTACCATGCTGTGTTGTCATGTATTGCTGCCATGCTGTGTTGTCTTAGGCCTCTCTTTATGTAGTGTTGTGGTGTCTCTCTTGTCGTGATGTGTGTTTTGTCCTATCTTTTTTTATCCCAGCCCCTGTCCCCGCAGGAGGCCTTTTGCCTTTTTGTAGTCCGTCATTGTAAATAAGAATTTGTTCTTAACTGACTTTCCTTCGTTAAATAAATGTTCAATAAAATAGAATAAAAGCAGGTGACGAGAAGAACAAACTAACAATACTCTACACAAGCCTGCAGAGACAGTAAGCGTGCAGCTGAAATGGCAAGCTATTCCCTACACAGTGCACTACTTTCACCAGGGCCCATTGGGCTCTGATAAATAATAGGGCACTATATAGGGAATAAGGTGCCATTTCAGACAGAGTTCACATCACTTAATGTTGCACTCTGCTCTTTGTATCACACTCAGCTCACGTCCATACAATTCCCCCACACACTCCAGTCTAACGTCCTGGCTAGAGAGAGAAGATGACTGTGTTCTACCTACTGAATATCTATCAAACCAGAATTCACGTAATAAACCGAGAGAGAATCTAGTTGATCTGTCATTTGTATAAACATCAAACCTGTCCTGGTCTATTTGCAGAACCGATCTGGAAAAATACAGAATAAAAAGTGAATTCAATACTCTCATCCATGGTTCCTGTTTTTAAACGTGAACGTATTCCTCTTCCTCTCCTTACTCCTCCTCTCCCTCTTCTTCCTCTCCTGGTGTTGTGATCTGGAGACGTGAAACAGAGTGAGAGAGAGCGAGACGTGGCTGAACGCCGTACGTGGGGCTACCTGCTACCTCCTTCCCTCTCTCTTCCTACTTTACCTCTCTTTCTCCATCTCTCTCTCCCTCTGAAGAAAACATCAAAAGCGTCTCAGGCAAATGGGGAGTGACAGGGCCTTCATTTGTATTCAGGCTGACATTACAGATCCAAACTGTAGTCTTAAGGCTTTTTTAACTGTTTGTCAAGAGAGACCCATTGTTCTCTGAGTCTCAGATCTCAGCTCTCTCGCAGCACTCCTGACTTTCCCCACTCTTCCCCCTAACTTTGATGGATTGTTTTGCCATGGTTGCCATGCCTCTGTGTGTCTGTGTGTGTGTGTGTGTGCGTGTGTGTGTGTGGTTGTAGCTGTGCAAACATGAGTGGGTTCCCCTGTCAAAGCTATTTAAGTAGATGGGTTTAAAATAAACCGTGCCTTGGCAACAGCAGACACTGTAGGCTAGCCATCAATTAATGTAAATGTTGTTTAAAAAAACTGGTAACTGCTTATTTTACCACTCTAACCAAAAATGTAATCAATATTACATAATTACCCCCTAATTTTTTTTTGTTGTATAAAATAAAGAGCAATTGAAATGTGTCAAATATAAGAACTAGATTCAGCTCAACTAAAATAAAAGCAAACATCAGTCTGAAAAATCCTTAATGACAAAGCTTTCCAAGTGTCCACAGACAGCCCTTATCCAGACTAAGACACGTCAGGGAGAATTAGCAGGAGGAAGGTTCTAGATCAGTCTGAGCAGGTGTGTGCGTTTGTTTGCCTAGTATCCTTCCTAAAGTGATTAGCGTGCATGCAGTCTTAGCAAATGTACCTAACGGAGCTGCCGAGAGAATGGGGTGAATGTGTGTGTGTTTGCACTCATACTTGCGTGTGTGTGTGTGGATGTGTGTGTGAAGAATTAGGCTAAGTTGGTTGTTAGCCTGTGTGCGTAAAGTTAGGTTATGGCCTGGCGTGAGGAAGTGAGCATGGTGTATTAACTCATGCTAAGAGGACAGTGAGTGCTCCAGGCGAGGCTAGAAACAGACAGGATCACTTGTAGCAGATTAGGATCCAAATACATGCAATGTAGAGAACCGCCATACAGACAGACAGCCAGACAGCCAGCCAGACAGCCAGACAGCCAGACAGACAGACAGCCAGACAGACAGACAGACAGACAGACAGACAGACAGACAGACAGACAGACAGACAGCGAGGAGAGGGGTTAGGGTTAACCACTAAGAAACTATACACTCTTGAAAAGTGCTGCCTAGAACCTAAAAGGGATCTTCGACTGTTCCCATTGAATAACCCTTACTGGTTCCAGGTAGAACCTTTTTGATTCCTTTTAGGGTTACAACCCTTTCCACAGAGGGTTCTACATGGAACCCAAAAGGGTTATACCTGAAACCAAAAAGGGTTTTACCTGGAACCAAAAAGTGTTTTACCTGGAACCAAAAAGGGTTATCCTATGGGGACAGCCGAAGAACCCATTTTTGAACCCTTTTTTCTAAGAACGTGGCGTTCAGGGGGTTTGAAGTGAGGCCTTTAGCTAATAAATTCCCTCCTGATGTACGGCAGAATGTGCGTCGGCTTGGGACTGTTGTGAATGCATGCACTTAATTTAACCCAGAGCATGGATATAAAAAGTTAAAAGAATGGGAACTGCACTGCAAATTAACAGAGTTTGCACTTATCCAATGTGCACTTATCAGGAGCGGACTGTTCAACGAATGAAGAGGAGAGATGAATATAAATAGGATTGCTCGTGTGATACTTATGAAAAACACTGATCTACAATTGCAACGTCAAAAAACCGACAACGTTCCTCCACTGTAAATATGAATTTAGATGTGAGAGATATGCTAGAAGCCCTTACACGGAGTATGTCCAACTGTATAGTGTGGTGGAGTACATTTTGGTTCCCTGGTGTCTATGTGAAGTACATTGCAGGTTGTTTCAGGGCTAACCCGAACACAGGGTAACGTGGTCTGCACAGACAACCATATCTATTCCCCACAGCTAGCGTAATGTCTTTCATGTGTTGGGATGGATGTATTGGACCCTAGGCAGCAGTAGAAAACATCACTCCCTTCCTCTGTCTATACATATTTTCAGACACCACAATATACTGCAGTGCATCCTCAATTTTTGCTCGATAAAACAGCGGAGGGGGGAAAAAATGTTTCTAAAAACGATCAACTCCCTTGGCCTTCCTTTCCTCCCTCCCTCTCTCTCCCCCTCCCTCTCTCTCGCTCTATCCATCATTCAGTTCAGACGGGACGTGTGCCGGTTAGCAGAATGCCATGTCTCTAACAGGGTTAGGCTACAGGCCCCGACACAAAACCCTCGACTTTGAAGTCCAACCCAACATTATACAGGGTGTCACTGCGTATCACTGATAACTAATACTCTAAGTCTTTATTTACGTGTCTTTATTGGGTGTTTTATAAATGAGGGTCACTGGAGAGGGAGAGGCTGGCTAGACTAGTGTGTCTGTCTGGCTGGCTGACTGGCTGGGTGGCTGACTGGCTGGTTGACTGGCTGGCGTTCTTTACCGTCTGTAGGTAGCCTAGTCTGTGACTGCTAATCCACAAAGCAGATTATATTTATTTTGGCGGCGGCGGCTGGTAATTCGTTGAAATCAACAAAGGCTTTCCATTAGACCCCTGCTGTTGTCCTCAAAACAGACACTCTGTTGGTCCCAGAGCACTGAGTGATACGAGGAGCAACACACACACAAATACAGGCACACACACGCGCACACGCACACACACATGTACGCGCGCACACACGCACGCACGTACGCGCGCACGCACGCACGCACGCACACACACACACACACACACACACACACACAAACACAAACACAAACACACGCATACACGCACACACACACACACATACACGCACACACACACACACATACACACACGTGTCTCAAACAGAGAGGGAGCACAGGGAGTGAGGGACAGAAAAAGGGGAGGGTAGAGAGAGGAAAAAGCATTGAAAAAAAGAGTGTGAGAGAGCACAAGAAAAGGGGAGTAGAGAGCGAGGGAGCGGGAGAGAGAATGAAAATGGGTAAGAGAAGGATGGGGAATGCAAAGTGAGTACACATGTGTGTGAGAGAGCGAAAGAAAGGGAAGGAACCGAATGGAGGAGGGAGCGAGCGAAGGAGGGAGAGGTGTAGCCCAAACATTGGCCTTTATGTTTATTCCTCCGTGTTTCACGCTGTCCTCCCCTGGGGGAGGAGGGACTCACTTAACTTCCTCTGCTCTCCTCTTTTCCTCCACACCGTGACGGCCTGAACAATGAGACTCTCAGCTACCCGCACGCACGCACGCACGCATGCACGCACGCAGACACGCAGACACGCAGACACACAAACAGACAGACAGACAGACAGACAGACAGACAGACAGACAGACACCATAACATTCCAAACCATACTGTGGTATTGGCATACAATAAATCAGGAAGCACTCAAAGAGAGATCCACTGTGTGTGTGGGTCTTGCATGTCAGAGAGAGAGAGATAAGGGATGCTTATGTCATTAAGTCTCATTAAGACCTCTCTCCTGTCCCAGAGCCATTGGGGCAAGGCGCTTAGACAAACAGGATGCTTGGGCTCGGTGCCCCGCTCCAACCGTGCTCACACACATTCACAACACACACACACACACACACACACACACACACACACACACACACACACACACACACACACACACACACACACACACACACACACACACACACACACACACACACACACACACACACACACACACACACACACACACAGGGTTCCAGCGGGGATCTGAAGGGCTGCCACCACACCGGATTACCCTCGTCACAGGAGAAGTGGGCCAGACGCTATCCTCCCATCGCTTCCAACACACACACACACACACACACACACACACACACACACACACACACACACACACACACACACACACACACACACACACTGGAGGGTCACTGATGTTTCTTTATTTTTTTTTAACCTTTTTATTTATTATTTATCTAGGCAAGCCAGTTAAAACCTTTTCTCAATAGGGGGTGCTGTTGGCACTTTGTAATAATTTCGTTACCAAATTAAACTGCCTCGTACTCAATTCTTGCTCGTACAATATGCATATTATTATTACTATTGGATAGAAAACACTCTCTAGTTTCTAAAACCGTTTGAATTATATCTGTGAGTAAAACAGAACTGGAGTTAGAGCAATTTTCCTATGAGGATGTGAGAATGCTGAAATCTGCCTGTTGTTCTGAGGTCGGTTTATTAATTTGCCTGTCTTCTATTGGTTGAGATGCACTGCATACGCCTTCCCCTGGATGTCAGCGAATAGTGATAATTGAAATGGTGTTGCTAGGCAGATCTGAGGCCTTATAAATGGGCTGGCAACGTGGGGTCCGTCCTTTCTTCTCTTCGCCATGACGCAAAAAGGACCTCTGGATGTCGTTCTAGAAAGCTCCCGTTATAGCCCTTAGATATATCGGCTCTGTTTTTATTCAATATAGGTGTTAAAGACATCATAATGTTGTTATTTTAAACCGAGTTATATCAGTTTATATCAGTATATTGCGATTTTCGGATATTTATTAGTGCTGCGTTTTAGTGAGTCGGACACGTCTTTGCCACATGGCTAATGTTTACTGCTAATTCCAATCTACAACCGAGCAACGATTCTTTTGGAAAAAGGACACTTGCCCAAGATTCTGATGGGAGTTCATCAAAAAGTAAGAACTATTTATGATGTTAATTCGTTGTTCTATTGAAAAATGTTAAACTCATATTCCGCCATTAATCTCGGTGCGGTCTCGCTTTAACGCACGCTGTATGTCGTAGTAACGTTAATTTTAAAAATCTAACACAGCGATTGCATTAAGAACTAATGTATCTTTCATTTGCTGTCTAACCTGTATTTTTTAGTCAAGTTTAGGATTAGTTACTGATTAGATTAGGTGCCTCTCCCAAGATTTCTCCCGACATATTGTTGGCAGCTTGGCTACTTTTCTCATTGTATAACCACGATTTGTGCCGCTAAATATGCACATTTTCGAACAAACTCTATATGTCTTGTGTAATATGATGTTATAGGACTGTCATCTGAAGAAGTTTGAGAAGGTTAGTGAAAAAATTACTATCTTTTGCTGGTTTATTCGTTATCGCTATTGTTGGCCTGAATCAATGCTGTTGTGTGGTTGGCTATTGTAGTAAGCTAATATAACGCTATATTGTGTTTTCGCTGTAAAACACTTAAAAAATCTGAAATATTGGCTGGATTCACAAGATCTTTGTCTTTCATTTGCTGTACGCTGTGTATTTTTCAGAAATGTTTTATGATGAGTATTTAGGTAATACACGATGGTCTCTGTAGTTATTATAGTTGCTTTGGTGAGAGTTGTGATGGTGGCTGCAATGGTAAACTATGATTTATACCTGAAATATGCACATTTTTCTAACAAAACATATGCTATACAATAAATATGTTATTAGACTGTCATCTGATTAAGTTGTTTCTTGGTTAGTGGCTATTTATATCTTTATTTGGTCGAAATTGTGATAGCTACCTATGCAGGAAAAAAATGCTGGGGAAAAAGGTTGTGTCTTTTGCTATCGTGGTTAGCTAATAGATTTACATATTGTGTCTTCCCTGTAAAACATTTAAAAAATCAGAAATGATGGCTGGATTCACAAGATGTGTATCTTTCATCTGGTGTCTTGGAATTGTGATTTAATGATATTTAGATGCTAGTATTTACTTGTGACGCTATGCTAGGCTATGCTAGTCAGCTTTTTTACTGATGGGGGTGCTCCCGGATCCGGGATTGTGATGAAGTAGAAGTTAAGAACAAATTAGTATTTTACAATGACGGCCTACCCCGGCCAAATCCTCCCCTAACCCGGACGACGCTGGGCCAATTGTGCATCGCCCTATGGTGTGGACGTGTGTGTGTGTGTGTGTGTGTGTGTGTGTGTGTGTGTGTGTGTGTGTGTGTGTGTGTGTGTGTGTGTGTGTGTGTGTGTGTGTGTGTGTGTGTGTGTGTGTGTGTGTGTGTGTGTGTGTGTGTGTGTGTGTGTGTGTGTGTGTGTGGTGAGGGACTGGTGTTTCCCTCACCATTTGGATTGACTGTAACTCTCTCTCTTTCTCTCTCTGATTAGTTAACATTATTACAGAGTGACTGTATGATTCATTAATACAAGTTTAAATGCACAGGCATTTCCAAGCATTCTTTTCAGAATGTGAAATATTATATTTAGGCTGTATTAATGTGTCATCCATTTGAATCCAATCAATAGAGACATTCAGGAGACCTACAGTATATCCAGAGAAAGTGTACTGTACATCTAGAAATTGAAAAGCTGTTATCTGATGCAACACTTCTGTAGATGTAGCTTCTATATGTCTCTCTCGGAGTGAATATGGTATCAGAGTGTTTCTGAGTGTCTCAGAGTGGTATTAGTGTGTCAGCGTTCATAAGTGATGCTTTGGAGCTCCCCTAGGCCCTGTACTTGGTCCGGTTTAATACACCTTCAGAACTCCAGACCTCCCCACTTTCCCTCCATGTCTACCCCAGCAACCTGGGACCTGACTAGGGCACGCAGAGAGTGAGAGACCCTTTAACCTTTAGTACCGGGGCAAGGGACCTGACAATGTCTAGTTTGGTAAGTTTGTGGGATAAGACGTCAGCATGCGTCAGTTTGGCTGGCGCCAGGTCAAACTCGGCTAGATGAACCAAACTAGTGTCCTCGCATACTCCCTTAAAAGACCTTCACTTGAAAAACTAGAACTAAATAGTACTGTTTGTCCATTTTGAGATACCCTAGCCAGTATACCCTTCGTCAAAATAGTCTGAATTAATCTAAGATAACTGAAGAAATCTGTCATTCATTTGAATGTTTTTGTCGAGATCTTAGTTGAGCAATTTTACATCTAACTAAGATGTCTTGTGCAGCTTTTCTCAATGAAAACAATGTGGATGAAAACGAGTCGTCTATCTTTGAATAACAACAAAGACTTTATTGAAGAATCCCTACTGATGACCGTTCACTGACGAAGGGGCGTAGACTTCGGCTACCAACTATGATTTG
The DNA here is from genome assembly GCF_029448725.1 of Salvelinus fontinalis. Taxonomy (NCBI): domain Eukaryota; kingdom Metazoa; phylum Chordata; class Actinopteri; order Salmoniformes; family Salmonidae; genus Salvelinus; species Salvelinus fontinalis. Next base: position 12,403,779 of record NC_074680.1, on the reverse strand, counting down.
CCTCGAGAAAAAACGTTGTGTGCCCGAACAGCCAAAAATAACCTTACCGATGTCAAACACAAACTCATCCGAACTGTTTCAGCTGGGAAGCAGCATCTTTAGGGGTAAGAGAGAGCTGTGAGTCAAAGGAATGGGGTGAATAGGACAAGGAGGTGGGGGAACTTTGGAGACATATCTGGAAGTTGATTTAACGGTTTGAGAGAGAGAGAGAGAGTGTGTGTGTGTGTGTGTGTGTGTGTGTGTGTGTGTGTGTGTGTGTGTGTGTGTGTGTGTGTGTGTGTGTGTGTGTGTGTGTGTGTGTGTGTGTGTGTGTGTGTGTGTGTGTGTGTGTGTGTGTGTGTGTGTGTGTGTGTGTGTGTGTTGGGAAGCACTAATTGGAAACTAGGGTCAGGGGGTTGAGGCCCTGAGAGAGGCAGGTTGACAGGGCTCTCTAAATGTCTCTATCTCTCCTCTCCCATCACCACTCTCCTCCCCCCATCCTTTCATCCACTCCTCCCCTGCAGTCCTCCCTTACCTCTCCTCCTCTCTCTGCTGTCCATCTCAGCCATCCATTAGAGCTTCAGAGGTCTCCACACCACATCTATTCACCAGAGTAACCTGACCACACACACACACAAACACACAAACACACGCACACTACTTTTAGTGGTGAGAGGTTTGGTTTCCCTGTCAGAAACATTTAATGCGGAAGCCACGTCAGAGCGTGTGTATGAGGGAGAGAGGAGAGAGAGAAAGAGAGAGCGCTAGCACTTAACCCCTGGTAAGCGGGGTGAGTATCTAATGTGGCGGAGAAAATAACCTCCACTATACCGACACATAATCTTCTCTCTCTGTGTCCACTTCTAACCCTGAAGAATCTCCATATTTACTCAAGCCAGTGAATATTTTGAGATTTGGGCCCAGCCGGCCCCTGTGTGTGTGTGTGTTTGTGCGTGTGGGGGGGGGTTGAGTGATTTGGTCTTACTCTGAGCAGTGAGGAACATCTATTATTTAGTAGAGGTAACCTGAAGCTTCTTCTGCTCAGGCAAGTCTGCTTTGTTGCCTCTCCCCTGAGAGAATAAAGAATTAATAGGGAGAATTTATAAGTGTGTGTGTGTTCAGTAAAACACTGATTCCTGTACTGTATGCCTGGCATGGCTCGTCTCAAGGGCCCAAAGCATGCATACTCAAACACACACACACACACACACACACACACACACACACACACACACACACACACACACACACACACACACACACACACACACACACACACACACACACACACACACACACACACACACACACACACACACACACACACACTAGAGTTGGGCAATATTACGACAGTATCGTCTATTGATGATGACTGACAGTGCATCGTTGATGGGGACGGCATCGTGATGTAACAGACCTAGGTTAGCCAATTTGAACTTGACTGGCGCAGCAGGACAGCAGGACAGCACACGAGTGACATTCAGAGTAATTTGCCTATTACTATTTTAATAAATATGTAATATAAAGAACACAAGAGAGAAATGTAGGCTAGACAGAGCAGAGAATTCCACCAGAGAAGAGCAGTGTCCAGTAAGAAATTATTGTTTCTCTCTCTCTCTCTCTCTCTCTCTCTCTCTCTCTCTCTCTCTCTCTCTCTCTCTCTCTCTCTCTCTCTCGCTCTCTGATGCATGGGCCTATATCATAAACCAATTCATTTTTTATAAATATAATGAAAACTCACTCTTTAATTATCTTGGGTCTAGCCGTTCTAACCCATAGGAGTCCTGGGAGTGTTTAAAGATGGTCACACCAAGGATCATTTTGCTATTTCATTTTGGATTAAAAACATTAGAATTTTGAAGTATCAAAAATTATATACAAAATTATTTGATGTAAAATTATTTTTGCCCTTACTGCTATTATCCCATACAACCGAATTGAATAACAGATTCACTACATGGAACAGATAGTCCCCCAAAAAATATAAAGTAAGAATGTTCTGAAGTGTGTCCTGAATCTGAAATATATAAGAAAGACCAGGATTTTTACATGTATTTAACCCCGTATTTTTGGCACTAAACTGTATCCATATACAGTATACTTCCGTAAATGCTTTCAACTGGTAAGTCTTGTGAGGCCTGTGGGCGTCCTCGAGCAAAATATGCAATAACATGTACGTGAGAGTCTCACCTTTCCACAGAGGCGTCATGTCAGTGCGTCGCCCAAACTTCCTCAGTTATTCTGTGAAGATTCATCCCTCTACCTTCGAATGAGTCTTGCACATCTTGTGTCTTAGGTGAAAACAGAAAACACGTGTACTGTATGTTCCTGAAAGTCTTTCAGGGATGGGGTCATAGTCAGTCATACTGAAGCTCCAACCGTTCAAAATCTAGAGCCAAATTCGTATGAAGAAAACAATTTCGAGATGCGCCAGAAACCACTTTCACCGCTCTGTTTGTCCCAGACGCTAATTCGGTTATTCACGTAACCATGGTTTTATGAACTAAGAGTCGCATTCAGCTGACTGAGGAAAACACGGAACAACAAATGTTTTCAGATTATTGCCGCAAGCTGCCAATTAAGTCGCCGAGAGATACATGCGTGCAATGGCTATGCCTGACCAAAGCAATGTATTTGTTTGCCAAACAATACTCAGGGTCAAACTTAGTCCTAATTGTTAAGTTCGTGTTTTAAGTAGCCCTGATGTGATGTGTGTAGTGTTGAGGAGCAGCAGCGGTATTTTAGGAGGGAACACATCACTTGGCTAGACTAGCAGCAGATGCATATAACAGATCTCTTTTGTTAGTTATCCCACACAGTGCCTTCAGAAAGTATTCACACCCCTTGAGTTTTTCCACATTTTGTTGTGTTACAGACTAAATTTAAAATGGGTTAAATTGAGATGTGTCACTGGCCTACACACAATAGTCTCTAATGTCAAATGGGAATTAGGTTTTTAGAAATGTTTACAAATTGATAAAAAAATGAAAAGCTGAAATGTATTGAATCAGTATTCAACTCATTTGTTATGGCAAGCCTAAATAAGTTGGGGAGTGAAAATGTGCTTAACATGTCACATAATAAATTGCATGGACGTGTTTAACATGAATTTCTAATGACTACCTCATGTCTGTACCCCACACATACATGTTATCTGTAAGGTCCCTCAGTCAAGCTGTGAATTTCAAACACAGATTCAACCACAACGACCAGGGAGGTTTTCTAATGCCAAACAAAGAAGGGCACCTATTGGTAGACGGGTAAAAAATTAAAAAGCAAACATTGAATATCCCTTTGAGCATGGTGAAGTTAGTAATTACACTTTGGACGGTATATCAATAAACCCAGTCACTACAAAGATACAAGCATTCTTCCTAACTCAGTTGCCAAAGAGGAAGGAAACCCATCAGGGATTTCACCATGAGGCCAACAGTTACAGAGTTTAATGGCTGTGATAAGAGAACTGAGAATGGATCAACAACATTATACAATACTATACTAACCTACATGACAGAGTGAAAAGAAGGAAGCCTGTACCGAAAACAAATATTCCAAAACATGCATCCTGTTTGCAATAAAGCTCTAAACTAAAACTGCAAAGAAATGTGGCATATAAATTAACTTTATGTCCTGAATACAAAGCATTATGTTTGGGGCAAATCCAACACAACAATATCACTGAGTACCACTCTTTATATTTTCAAGCATGGTGGTGGCTGCAACATGTTATGGGTATGGGGAGTTTTGTAGGATAAAAAGAAACAGAATAGAGCTAAACATTGGCAAAATCCTAGTGGAAACCCTGGTTCAGTCTGCTTTCCAATAGAGACTGGGGGACAAATGCACCTTTCAGCAGGACAATAACCTAAAATACAAGGCCAAATATACACTGGAGTTGCTTACCAAGATGACATTGAATGTTCCCGAGTGGCCTAGTTATAGTTTTGACTTAGATCAGCTTGAGAATCTATGGCAACTTGAAAATAGCTGTCTAGCAATGATCAACAACCAACTTAACCAGAAAGACTGCTGTAATCGCTGCCAAAGGAGATTCTAACATGTATTGACTCAGGGGTGTGAATACTTAAATTAGATATTTCTGTATTTCATTTTCAACAACTGCAAAAAAATCTGAAAACATGTTTTCACCTTGCCATTATAGGGTATTGTGTGTAGATGGGTGAGAGAAAAAGAAAGGTTGAATTCAGGCTGTAACACAACAAAATGTGGGATAAGTCTGAATACTTTCTGAAGGCAATGTAGGAGACAGCTGACAGCCCAGCCGACACACACGCAACCGTGCACTGAGCAGATGTCTGTGTGCATGTGTGCATGTGTGTGTGTATGTACATATGTGTTTGTGTCCATGCATATGTGTGTGTGTGCTGCATGTATCCCTCAATTTGTGTGTGTGTGATGTGCATGCGTATGTGTTGTCTGAGACGGCAGTGGTGGGTGCGGTATTCTCAGCACGTTACAATTATTCCTCCCTCTCATCCACAGTAAAGGCATGGCAATGCAATTTACACATTAGAATCAGAGCCATGTGACACGGGCCGGGCCATTAGCAACCCATTCAAGTGTTGTCTGCGAGACAGCACTTTGGGACTGCACTTACATATGCCCACCGCTTACCTCTGCACCACTACACCCGCTAGCTGATCCCACACCCCTCTTCCCTCACCCGTCTTCCCTCGCCCCTCTCACTCTCCCCCCACTGCCAAGTGAACGAGAAAAATAGAGGGAGCAAAAAGGATGATGGGAAAACAAGAGGCGGAAGAGGGAAAACAACTTAAGAGACGAGGGGTGTAATTTAGGTTCTATCTGTATGGGCGGAGAGAGAGTGCAGCAGTCTGGACTCCATTTAGGGGACAGGAGGCTCCTAACTGGTGTTTTACCCTGTCTGGACCAACACACACACACACACTTACACACACACAAGGGTAATGTTGGTGATCACAGCCCCTCCACAGCCTTCAAAGCCTGTCGGGTGAAAAGATATGGTATTGTGTCAGTAAGTGGCTTTATTCACCCTACAGTTAGACTAGGAGTCTTTGAAAAACAAACACACAACGTCACTGTTAGAAGTGCCATCTCTTATAAGATACAGGAGATATAGAGTTCCCTACCAGTCTGATTCGTCCACTACAACCCACTCTGGAGCCCCAATATACCCAGCATAACCAACATACGGGTGCCTTACTTACTAATTATTTCTCACCTTGTTAATTTGACTAAAGGCGTTCACCTGGGTAAGCTAAATGAAAACCAACTGGCTTTCACTGTCTCACGTCAGAATTAGACGTTCATTCATGTTTCTCAAATGTCACATTTCAAAGTGGTTCCAAACGCGCTTGGTTACTTCTCTGTGTCGTTCCAAGGTTAGGTTAAGCTATTAACTCCGAATACGTCGCCAACTGTACTTTCCCTGGCTAGTCTAGCTCACGTGAAAATGGCTAACGTAGGCCTAATCGGAGAAATAAAAAGGTGATGAAATAGGCCTACACTCTCTTGGAAACAAGTGCTGAGTCATTGTGGACAACAACCCGGTAGATGGGTACACAGTCAGCAAATAGTTCAAGCAGCAGTTTGTTAACGATAGGCTAATTCAGTTTATTTTCATTCATTCATTGTGTTAATTCAAGCTTTCGTTCATTTAGAGCAGGGGTCATCAACCTTTTCTTTCCCAGGGAACCCCTCCCAGGCAAACTGGCGACCCAGGGACCCTCATTATAGGTTCACATAAAATGTTCTGTCTTTTCTTATCAACAGGTGAATGGATAATGGCAAGGAGAGGTAATCAACATTTGAAAATGAATAGATTTGGTAGATAGTTTTTCATTATGTTGACCTCCCCACATTATAATTGGAAAAGGAAGTGTAAACTGTAACATAGCCTAATTGGCTAGGAAGGCAACTCCAAACACATTTTCACTAAGACCAGCTGTTTAGCTAGTTAAACATAGGTCATCCATGTGTTGGTAAAAATGTATGTCCAAGTCAAGAAAGCTTACAGTACCAGCAGCCAGCACCACTTACTGCACTGGTATCCTATGCTGCTCTTTAAAATCCTACATTAGATAATCCAGTGAGTGTAATTGGCTCCAATGAGGGTAATTTGCTCAATATTTGGAGTTGAGAAATAATGTTGACATAATTAGAAAGAAGATATTCTCCTCTTCTTTTCCACTGTATTATACTATATATTCATAAAAACATTGAGACAATCAATTGTTGTACACTGAACAAAATGATGAATACAACATGTGAAGTGTTGGTCCCATGTTTCATGAGCTGAAATAAAAGATCCCAGAAATGTTCCATATTCACAAAAAAAGCTTATTTCTCTCAACTTTTGTACACAAATGTCCCTGTTAGTGAGCATTTCTCCTTTGCCAAGATAATCCATCCACCTGACAAGTGTGGCATATCAAGAAGCAGATTAAACAGCATGATCATTACACAGGTGCACCTTGTGCTGAGGACAATAAAAGGCCATTCTAAATGTGCAGTTTTCTCACACAACACAATGTCACAGATGTATCCAGTTCTAAGGAAGCCTGCAATTGGCACGCTGACTGCAGGAATGTCCACCAGAGCTGTTTCCAGATAATTGAATGTTCATTTCTCAACCATAAGCTGCCTCCAACGTCGATTTAGAGATTTTGTCAGTAAGTCCAACCAGCTTCACAATTGCAGACAATGTGTAACAACGCCAGCCCAGGACCTCCACATCCGGCTTCTTCACCTGCGGGATCGTCTGACAGTAGCAACCCGGACAGCTGATGAATCTGTGGGTTTGCACATCCGAATAATTTCTGCACAAACTGTCAGGGAAATTTCTCAGGGAAGCTCATCTGCGTGCTTGTCGTCCTCACCAGGGTCTTGACCTGACTGCATTTCGGCGTCATAACCAACTTCTGTGAGAAAATGCTCACCTTCGATGGCCACTGGCATGCTGGAGAAGTGTGCTCTCCACGGATGAATCACGGTTTCAACTGTACCTGGCAGATGGCAGACAGTGTGTATGGTGTCGTGTGGGCGAGTGGTTTGCTGATGTCAACGTTGTGAACAGAGTGCCCCATCGTGGCGGTGGGGTTATGGTATAGGCAGGCATAAGCTAAGGACAATGAACACAATTGAATTTTATCGATGGCAATTTGAATACACAGAAACGAGATCCTAAGGCTCATTGTTGTGCCATTCATCTGCTGCCATCAGCCCATGTTTCAGCATGATTATGAATGGTCCCATGTCGCAAGGATCTGTACACAATTCATGGAAGCTGAAAATTTCCCAGTTCTTC
>NC_074680.1:12373994-12391494 GCF_029448725.1 Salvelinus fontinalis | reverse complement strand
TAATTTGGTAATTAGAATTCAGATTTCCACGTCGCAGGGTGTGCCCATAAAACAGCTGCTTGGGAGTAGAATTACCTTGCTGTCGATAGGGAGCCCTGAGGAGAGGAGAGCACACACCGATTGCAGCTAGTCTATAAATATACAGTACAGCTCTCCAAGGCTACGGCAACTTTTGGGGAAAACACTTCTTTGCCTGGATCTGAGATTGACAGCATTCAGAAAAAACTAAAACAGTATGAGCCGTTATCTCGGGCAAGGATTAAGCCTAGCTGTGTAGGCTTTTTATTACAGGCCTTCCTTGGGTCCAAACAGGAAAATGTTTCATCTGTGTGTGGTTAACATTCTAAACGTTAGTCATTTAGCAGACACTTTTGTCCACAGTGACAATTAGGGTTTGCTCAATGGCACATCAACAGATTTTTCACCTACAGTAGTCACTTCAGGGATTTGAATCAGTAACCTTTCAGTTACCGGCCCAATGCTCTTAACCACTAGGCTACCTGTCACCCTCAGGTAGGAAACCAGCCCTTTAAACACTAACATATGATTCTAGAACACACCCTGACCTGTTCCTGTCTTATTCAATTGTAGACCCAGTCCCATTGTAGACCCAAGGACTTACAATTGGCTCCCAGAACAGTTACACTTCCTGAAGAATCTGGAGATCGATGACATCACCATTAAATCGTGCCTCATATTTTGGTTCCTGTCGAAACCTAGTCCACTTTGCTACTGTGTGTGTGTGTGTGTGTGTGTGTGTGTGTGTGTGTGTGTGTGTGTGTGTGTGTGTGTGTGTGTGTGTGTGTCAAATCAAATCAAATCAAATGACATTTTATTTGTCACATGCTTCGTAAACAACAGGTGTAGACTAACAGTGAAATGCTTACTAGCGGGCCCATCCCAACAATGTGGAGAGAAAGAAATTATAAGTAATTTAAAAAAATAGAAAAATAATAACAGAAGGAATAAATACACAATGAGTAACGATAACTTGACTATATACACGGGGTACCAGTACCGAGTTGAGGTAATTGAGATAGATATGTACATATAGGTAGGGATAAAGTGAGTAGGCAACAGGATAGTAATACACAGTAACAACAGCATATGTGATGAGTCAAAAAAGGGTAAATGAAGATAGTTAAATAGTTAACCAATATCTACCCGGACTAACTATTTAACAGTTTTATGGATTGGGGGTAGAAGCTGTTCAGGGTCCTGTTGGTTCCAGACTTGGTTCCAGACATCGGTACTGCCTGCCATGCGGTAGCAGAGAGAACGGTCCATAACTTGGGTGGCTGGAGTCTTTGACAATTTTTAGGGCCTTCCTCTTCTAAGACATGTATGTATGTGTGTGTGTGTGTGTGTGTGTGTGTGTGTGTGTGTGTGTGTGTGTGTGTGTGTGTGTGTGTGTGTGTGTGTGTGTGTGTGTGTGTGTGTGTGTGTGTGTGTGTGTGTGTGTGTTTGTGTGTGTGTGTCCTCTCCCTGCTCTCTCCTTTCTGCTGCAGGCGTCTGGGTCTCAATGGGCCCATCTGGTCTCCATAGTGTAGAATCTGGGGCACAGCTAGACAAGGGCCCCTAGTCACCCTCCTACAGCACACACACATACACACACACACACGTCAACAGAGATGGTGTGGTTACACTTACAGTGCCATCGAAAAGTATTCAGACCACTTCAGTTTTGCCACATTTTGTTACGTTACAACCCTATTTTAAAAGGGTTTAAAACTCTTAAGGATTAGCCCCTTTTTCCCCAATTTTTGCCTAAAATGACATACCCAAATCTTAACTGCCTGTAGCTCAGGCCCTGAAGCAAGGATATGCATATTATTGGTACCATTTGAAAGGAAATACTTTGAAGTTTATGGAAATGTGAAGGAAATGTAGTAGAATATAACACAATAGATCTGGTAAAAGATAATACAAAGAAAAAACCTACCATTCTTTTGTATTTTTTTTGTACGATCATCTTTGAAATGCAAGAGAAAGGCCATAATGTATTATTCCAGCCCAGGTGCAATTTAGATTTTGGCCACTAGATGGCAGCAGTGTTTATGCAACGTTTTAGACTGATCCAATGAACCATTGAATTTCTGTTCAAAACTTTGTATCAAGAGTGCCCAAACGTACATAATTGCTTTCTTAATAACTTTTCATGTTCAAAATTGTGATCTCTCCTCAAACAATAGCATGGTATTATTTCACTGTAATAGCTACTGTAAATTGGACAGTGCAGTTAGATTAACAATAATTTAAGCTTTCTGCCCATATCAGATATGTCTATGTCCTGGGAAATGTTCTTGTTACTTACAACCTATTGCTAATCGCATTAGCCTACGTTAGCTCAACCGTCCCGTGGAAGGGACACCAATCCCAAAGAAGATTTATTAAAAAGTTTTTCCCCTACATCAATCTACACACAATACCCCATAATAATAAAGCAAAATCAAGTTTAGAAATATACGCACATTAATTACAAATAAAAACCTTAAATATCACATTTACATAAGTATTCAGACCCTTTACTCAGTCGTTTTTTGAAGCACCTTTGGCAGCGATTACAGTCTCAAGTCGTCTTGGGTATGATGCTACAAGCTTGGCACACCTGTATTTGGGGAGTTTCTCCCGTTCTTCTCTCAAACTCTGTCAGGTTGGAAGGGTAGCGCTGCTGCACAGCTATTTTCAGGTCTCTTCAGAGATGTTTAGATCGGTTTCAAGTCCGGGCTCTGGCTGGGCAACTCAAGGACATTCAGAGACTTGTCCCGATGCCACTCCTGTGTTGTCTTGGCTGTGTGCTTCGTGTTGTTGTCCTGTTGGAAAGTGAACATTTGCCCCAGTCTGAGGTACTGAGAGCTCTGTAGCAGGTTTTCATCAAGGATCTCGATCTACTTTGCTCAGCTCATCTTTTCCTCGATCCTGACTAGTCTCCCAGTTCCTGCCGCTGAGGAGTGGCTTCCTTCTGGCCACTCTACATTAAAGGCCTGATTGGTGGAGTGCTGCAGAGATGGTTGTTCTTCAAGAAGTTTCTCCCATTTCCACAGAGGAACTCTAGATCTCTGTCATCGTGTTCTTGGTCACCTCCCTGACCAAAGTCCTTCTCTCCCGATTGCTCAGTTTGGCCGGGCGGCCAGCTCTAGGAAGAGCCTTGGTGGTTCCAAACTTCTTCCATTTAAGAATGATGGAGGCCACTGTGTTCTTGGGGACCTTCAATCGTGCAGAAATTGGTACCCTTCCCCAGATCTGTGCCTCGACACAATCCTGTCTCAGAGCTCTATACTGACAATTCCTTCGACCTCATGGCTTGTTTTTTGTTCTAACATGCACTGTCAACTGTGGGACCTTATATAGACAGGTGTGTGCCTTTCCAAATCATGTCCAATCAATTGAATTTACCACAGGTGGACTCCAATCAAGGTCGCAATACTTATGTAAATAAGGTATTTCTTTTTATACTTTTTTATACATTTGCTAAAATGTCCATTTGTCATTATGGGGTATTGTGTGTAGATTGATGAGGATTTTTATTTATTTAATCCATTTTAGAATAAGGCTGTAACGTAACAAAAATAAGGAAAAAGTCAAGGGGTCTGAATCTTTTCCGAAGGCACTGTAAATGTGTTTACATAGTCTACATCCGAAATTAATTCAGACTTTTATCGTGTTTTATGATTTCTCAGGAGCAACGAGATTCTGCCACATTCTCCACAACAAAGAGAAGTCAATGTGACCCAGAGAGAGAAACGGCAGCTGAGCAGCTATTTTATCTGCAGACTAAAGCATGAACATGAGTACCATGTAGGTAGTAGAGTGGGAGAAACAGAGTGTGCTATGATCTATTCCTTCATAATTATTCACCAGGAACCAAGAGATATCTACACAGCAGAATCGTCGGCCTGTTCGCTTCAGGGTCGTTATTTGATGAATTTGAGATAAACGTTTCCCACAAACACTTTGTTTTCCCTCTATTTACACTGATTATACCAGAAATTAGAACCCCCTCCCCCCCGCCATTTGCCCTCAAAACAGCCTCAATTCGTCGGAAGCGTTCCAAGTTCACTTCAATGATTCCCACAGTTGTGTCAAGTTGGCTGGACGTCCTTTGGGTGATGGACCATTCTTGATACACATGGGAAACTGTTGAGTGTAGCAGTTGATGACACAAACCGCTGCGCCTGGCACCTACTACCAGACCCCGTTTAAAGGCACTTACATCTTTTGTCTTGCCCATCCATCCTCTGAATGCACACATACACAATCTCATGTCTCAATTGTCTCAAGGCTTAAAAATTCTTCTTTATCCTGTCTCCTCCCCTTCATCTACACTGATTGAAGTGGATTTAACAAGTGACATCAATAAGGGCTCATAGCGTTCACTTGAATTCACCTGGTCAGTCTGTGTCATGGAAAGAGAAGGTGTTCCTAATGTTTTGTACACTTATTGTATGTGTCTGCCCACTTTATTTCCTTTATTGTGAACAGAAATGGAAGGCTTGCCTACTTTCTGGAAAGTTCAAATGTGAGGAGAGAGAGAGAGAGAGAGAGAGAGAGAGAGAGAGAGAGAGAGAGAGAGAGGAGTTTAGGATTGCGTCTGTCGGTCGGTCTCTGCTCCACATACTCTCTGATGGAGTGGTTATGAATATGCATGAGGGAGGAACTACACAGGTGACACGCTTGGCTCCTGTTGTTCTGGTTACGTGAACAAAAGCGAGAGAAGACTGTTTTCTCTCTCTCTGAGGAGGAGGAGGAGGAGGAGGAGGAGGAGGAGGAGAGGGGGAAAAGGAGGGTAGTCCCCTGAGAACACTTTTCTTTTCCACAGCGAGGAGGATAAAACCCACATGCTAATGATGCAACCATTAAAAAAACACTACAGTACACACTGTGCCTCAGAGAACAGGAGGTACCCGCTTCCACTCCTAAATGTGTTTTAGGGGTAAAAAGAAGTTCCCTACGTTTCCCTGCTCTCATTTAAACCTCTTTTTTTCAGAGACGAGGTTAAACTACACAAACACTACACACAACCAATCATGGTCTGTACAAATAAAACACAGATAATATTAAAATATGTTGTAACTCGATCAACCGTGCAAGTCATCTCTGACCCAGAGCGTCTAGACAGAAAACGGTGGAAGTTCTGTATTTTTAGAGACCTCACAGACAGAGAAGGATTCAGTTTCAGACAAATATACACAGGCTCAGAGTGTGTGAGCTGAAAAGAGAGATAGAGAGGGAGAAGGAGAGAGGGAGAAGGAGAGAGAGAGAGAGAGAGAGAGGATAAATTCAGAGTGAGAAACTGACGAATGGAGTGTGAGGGAGAGAGAAGAATTGTTTCTGAGTGAGAAAAAAAAGGCGTTGAGTCTGAGAGAGAGGAAAAAGCAGACCTTCAGTCTTTGAGCAATAGAAGGATGGAGTTTAAGAGCAGGTGAAGAGGAGGAGGAAAAAGTGCAGGGAGTAGGAGAGGCCCTCAGGGGCAGGGGGTTAGACAGTCGAGAGAGCTCTAATGTCTTTATTTCAGGTGAGACGGACCCCTGCATTTACCTGGAGGTCAAAGGGCAGAGGGGAGGTGAGAGGGGTCATAGAGGGCCAGGGACCAGGGGAGGGAGGCTGGGGAGAGTGAGAGGGGGGGGGGGGGGTGCATGAGAGTGCATGAGAGAGCGCAAGAGAGAAAGAGAGAGAAAGAGAGAGAGAGAGAAAGAAAAGTGATTAATGTGTGTGGAGGCAGACCTGAGGTTGACCCTGGGGCTAAAGCACTGGGGCCTAGTGTCATACACACCTACACAGGCACACACACACACCTTCACACACACATACTAACACAAACACCCCCCCCCCCCCCCACACACACATACACCTACACACACCCACACATACATTCACACATACATGCGCACACAACCCCCCCCCCCCCCCCCCCCCCCACACACACACACACATTCACACATACACGTGCAAACAACCCCCCCCCCCCCCAACACCTACACCCATGTACAAAATATGGGGGGAAAACATGGTCTGTGTTGGGATATATCTTCAGAGTAATATAGAATGTTACAGTAATGGTATTAGTGATGTAAGACAGAGGGCTGTGTGATATACACTGGCCTCTACTGTAAAGGTCAAGCAGTCTGGGAGAGAAATCCAAGTTACTAAACACATATGCTAATTAACACAGAAACTAGGGTGTATCCGATAGGGGCAGACTCACACACACACATGGACACACACACGGACACACACACGGTCACAAAATGTGTATTTAAGAGGGATATTTCATGTGAGGGTTCAAGCGTACAATTAATCTATTTGAAGATAATCTCTCGTGGAAAGCCTACGTAAACATTTATGGTACCGTAGATCTGTCATGATACAACGGGATGTGTGAGATAACAAGCAGCAGATGCTTGGGTTTTTCGTGATTTGTCATTTGGACGATTTCGTAAGTGTTAGCATCTTTCGAAACACGGAAGGGGGGGGGGGGGGGGCATTTGACCTTTGACTTGCCTGTAATTTGCAGAGAAAGAGGGTGGAGCTCTTTGTTCCGGTTCAGATCTTTGTTAATTCTCTTCTCTTAATACGTATAGAGTACCACAGTATGAGTCATAATTCTCATAAAACCTAGCGGTCAAACATGGAAATGGTTCCAATCCTTTTTCCACCATTTCTTTTTCCCATGGGGGATTTAAGTAACACTTCAAATAAAGGCTGTGTTTCCTGTAGGCTTACTCTGGCGCAACGTTTTGATAACCGTGTCAATCTCTCTAGGTCAAGGTGACTTTTATCAATATATTTGCCTGTATTTACCCCCCCAAAATGAAATGCTAATTAGCTGCTAATGTGGCTCTCATAAAGAACTACAAATCCTATGATCTGGACTGCCGAATCAAGGCAAAGGTAAGAATCGTTGGATTACCTATCTAATTATCGAATTGCAGGGATTTGTAGTCTTGCATGATGTCTACTTTGAGGTTAATTAGCATTTTTGAATCTGCGAGTAAATAGAGAGATTGACATGGTTATCAAAACGTCATGCCAGGGTAAGCCTACATGAAACACAGCCCTTATCTTTAGTGTTTTTAAAATTCCCTATCAGAAAAATGAATGGTGGAAAAACTATTTGAACCATTTCCCTGTTTGACTGCTAGGTTTCATGGGTATTATGACACCTCCACTGTGGGGCTTTATTGGCCCATAACTTATTTGAGCATCAGACCAATTAGGCGAGTCTTTAGTTCTGGGTTAATCGAGATTGATCTGAAGACAATAGTTTGTGTAGTGAACACACTTGCCATTCATCTGGTAGAGCAGTGTGTGTGTGTGTGTGTGTGTGCGTGTGTGCGTGTGTGTGCGCGTGTGCGTGCGCGTGTGTGCTTCAGTCTCCAGAGACGTCATAGCCCAGCTGACAGATAAAAACACACTGATTGAATCTGTTTGTTTCTCGGGGGTTTTGTTAACCTGTTTAACCGCTTGGCTTCTTCTTCTTCCCTTTCTTCCCAGGCCCCCTCACAACATCTGATAGTCAGATAAATTACATTTGTCAAATGTCTTACATGACATTAGTTGCTGAACCTATTATTTGATGGTTACAGTCTATGTTTACTCTGGTGAGAATTCCCTGTCGTTGTCATTCTCAGAGTTGATGATGACATTTGTCGTTTTGCTAATTAATGATTTGCACAGGCAGAGAATACAAGAGAAGAAGAAAGACAGATATGGAGAAAAAGATACCCACGTTAAAAAATACTAAGGTATTTTATTGTTTAAATACTTTAGTATTAACTGTAGTGTTTTTGCAGACTTTACTATAGTATTCACTGTAGTCTTTTTAAGGACTTTACTGTAGTATTCACTGTCGTGTTTTTGAGGACTTTACTGTAGTATTCACTGTAGTGTTTTTGAGGACTTTACTATAGTATTCACTGTCGTGTTTTTGTGGACTTTACTATAGTATTCACTGTAGTGTTTTTGAGGACTTTACTGTAGTATTCACTGTAGTGTTTTTGATGACTTTACTATAGTATTCACTGTAGTGTTTTTGAGGACTTTACTATAGTATTCACTGTCTTGTTTTTGTGGACTTTACTATAGTATTCACTGTCGTGTTTTTGTGGACTTTACTATAGTATTCACTGTCGTGTTTTTGTGGACTTTACTATAGTATTCACTGTAGTGTTTTTGAGGACTTTACTATAGTATTCACTGTCGTGTTTTTGTGGACTTTACTATAGTATTCACTGTA
This sequence comes from Salvelinus fontinalis, assembly GCF_029448725.1. NCBI lineage: Eukaryota > Metazoa > Chordata > Actinopteri > Salmoniformes > Salmonidae > Salvelinus > Salvelinus fontinalis. The sequence continues at coordinate 12,383,258 of NC_074680.1, read as the reverse complement.
GTGTTTTTGTGGACTTTACTATAGTATTCACTGTAGTGTTTTTGAGGACTTTACTATAGTATTCACTGTCGTGTTTTTGTGGACTTTACTATAGTATTCACTGTAGTGTTTTTGATGACTTTACTATAGTATTCACTGTCGTGTTTTTGCTGACTTTACTATAGTATTCACTGTAGTGTTTTTGTGGACTTTACTATAGTATTCACTATAGTGTTTTTGAGGACTTTACTATAGTATTCACTGTAGTGTTTTTGTGGACTTTACTATAGTATTCACTGTAGTGTTTTTGAGGACTTTACTATAGTATTCACTGTCGTGTTTTTGTGGACTTTACTATAGTCTTCCCTGTAGTGTTTTTGAGGACTTTACTATAGTATTCACTGCAGTGTTTTTGTGGACTACAATTGTCAAAAACACTACAGTGAATACTGTAATATTTACAGATAACGATAGCATAAATATTATAGTAAAAAAACAGTATTATATACTGTTGAATTTACTGTCGTGTTTTTGCAGACTGTAGTATTTACTATACTGTTTTTGTATATGTTTGACATAGAAATGGAGGCTTTTTCCTTGATGAAAAATACTAACAGACTACCTTTTCCATAACCGGTAGGTAGGACTGAGGTCTGAACAGATAGTTCAGTACTGCTCCTCTTTTCTATAACCTACAGGGAACACATTACACGGTCTATAGTTGGCATGTAGGTTTCTCACTTACGGTTGGCACAAATTGGGACATGGGGGAGGGGAATGGGCAGGGTATAAGCAAATAGTATATATTATAGTTAAAACTGTAGTGTTTTTGCTGAAATTGCTGCAGTATTTACTACAGTGTTTATTTTGTGGATAATTTTGTGGTTTATTTTGTGGATAATACTGCAGTATTTACTATAGTATTCTAAAGTGTACTCCAAAATTGTACAGTAAGTACCACACATGATCAAGGGATACTACAGTGTATAGTAAAATATTCTACAGTATATTAGTTTACTAAAGAATTATAGAAATATTACTGTAGTGTTCTATAGTAAACTATAGGGTTGGGGTCAATTCATGAAGTACACAGAAATTTCAATTCCAATTATCTTCAATGTTTTTCAATGAGCAACATTTTGAAATGGAATTGGAATTTGGTTTACTTTCTGAATTGACTGGAATTTAAATGGAATTGACCTTCAACCCTGTAGTTTTTTTTCATGTGGGTAGAGACTCAGAGCGAGAGAGAGAGAGAGAGAGAGAGAGAGAGAGAGAGAGAGAGAGAGAGAGAGAGAGAGAGAGAGAGAGAGAGAGAGAGAGAGAGAGAGAGAGAGAGAGAGAGAGAGAGAGAGAGAGAGAGAGAGAGAGATACACTGAGTGTACAAAACATTAGGAACACCTGCTCTTTCCATGACGTAGACTGACCAGGTGAATTCAGGTGAAAGCCATGATCCCTTATTGATATCACTTGTTAAATCCACTTCAATCGGCGGAGATGAAGGGGAGGAGACAGGTTAAATAATGATTTTGAGACAATTGAGACATGGATTGTGTATGTGTGCCATTCAAAGGGTGAATGGGCAAGACAAAAGATGTAAGTGCCTTTGAAAGGGGTATGGTAGTAGGTGCCAGGCGCAGTGGTTTGAGTGTGTCAAGAACTGCAATGCTGCTGGGTTTTTCCCATGTGTATCAAGAATGGTCCATCACCCTAAGGACATCCAGCCAACTTGACACAACTGTGGGAAACACTGGAGTCAAAACTGGCAAGCATCCTCCCTTTGGAACGCTTCCGATATACTGTAGTGTTCATGCCCCAACAAATTGAGACTGTTCTCAGGGCAAAAGGGGGTGCAAATCAATATAAGGAAGGTGTTCAGTGTATAGAGAGAGAGAGTGGGTGAGAGAGAGAGAGAGATAATAATATTTATAATACATGAGTCCATGTGTTATGCCATTTTTATCATGGCTGTGAACTAGTCATAGGAGAACTCGAGTGTATTATTGCTGTTATACAACAGGGTTACCAGCATTAAAAAGAAAGATTTGCCTCCCGGGTGGCGCAGTGGTCTAGGGCACTGCATCGCAGTGCTAGCTGCGCCACCAGAGTCTCTGGGTTCACGCCCAGGCTCTGTCGCAGCCGGCCGCGACCGGGAGGTCCGTGGGGCGACGCACAATTGGCCTAGCGTCGTCCGGGTTAGGGAGGGTTTGGCCGGTAGGGATATCCTTGTCTCATCGCGCTCCAGCGACTCCTGTGGCGGGCCGGGCGCAGTGCACGCTAACCAAGGGGGCCAGGTGCACGGTGTTTCCTCCGACACATTGGTGCTGCTGGCTTCCGGGTTGGAGGCGCGCTGTGTTAAGAAGCAGTGCGGCTTGGTTGGGTTGTGCTTCGGAGGACGCATGGCTTTCGACCTTCGTCTCTCCCGAGCCTGTACGGGAGTTGAAGCGATGAGACAAGATCAACCTATTTCCCAAAACTAGTGAGATCCAGAGGAAGCAGTAGGCACTGCAAGTAAACTGATCAGAATTCTGACCTGCCCATAATAACTATGTGAACACACAGTGACTTAAAAAAAAAAAAGTTGGTCCTCAGGGTTTTGACTGCTATATAAGTTCTGTTATACTTACAGATATGATTCCAACAGTTTTAGAAACTTCAGAGTGTTTTCTATCCAAATCTACTAATAATATGCATATCTTATATTCTGGGGATGAGTAGAACGAAGTTGAAATTGTGCACGCTATTTTTCCATATGTGAAAACTCTGCACCCTATCCCCAAGAAGTTAAGAAGCAGTGCGGCTTGGTTGGGTTGTGCTTCGGAGGACGCATGGCTTTCGACCTCCGTCTCTCCCGTACAGGCTGTACGGGAGTTGTAGCGATGAGACAAGATAGTAATTACTAGCGATTGGATACCACGAAAATTGGGGAGAAAAGGGGTTAAAAAAAAAAAAAAGCAAGATTCTTTCCCAAACCATCAATTTTTCAACAAGACGTGAAGCTTCATTCACAAACACTGGTTGTCAAGTGCAATTGTAGGCTTTCTCTGGCTGTTAGTTCTATTTGTATTGACTACCATGTAAAGCAAAACTACCCTGGTTGATAGTTCCAGAACTTTGCAGGTTGCTATGGCAGACAAAAAAGGGTTGTTAAGGAGGCTCTTCCCCCTTGCTAGTTAGCCAACTACACAGCTAATACAATCACTTCCGACAGAAGCTGGAAAGACTACCTGCATTTCTTTTAGTTTCACCAGTTTTGCTATTGACATTTCTTTGTATATATCCATGAAAACTATGCTGATTCATGATTTCGACTGCCTAATAAAAGCTGCCTGTCTGTCTCGTCCCGACTCTCGACACATTTATTATTATGAGATTTCAATATCGCAACAACGCTGTAAATGTCGGAGATAATGTCTAGATGCTTTTAACAGTGGAGATCACGTTTATAAATTGCCTGGCTGGGCAGATGAGACAGTGGATCTGTAAAAGTAGTAGTAGAGCGTTGCTAGGTAATGATGTAAACGATGACCCTTTTTATGAATGTGGCCACGGGCAGCATAGACTCTAACAATGGGAATTCCAAACCACCCGTTGTCTAAAAGTTACTGTATATAGCGAGAGAGGTAGAGAGAGTAAGATAGTGAGGGAAAGAGAGAGAGAGCGAGAGAGAGAGATGGGATGTCATTGTATTGCTTGGCTGGTTTAGGCTGTCCTAGCAGAAAAAAGAGATGTTGTCTCTGCTCCAATGGGCTTTAGACTAATCCTGGAAATATCTATTATTACATGTCACCTACTGTACGCCACAGCCCTCTCTGTTTATCTGCTTCACCCCCCTCTCTCTCTCTCTCTCTCTCTGCTTCTCTCTCTCTCTCTCTGCTTCTCTCTCTCTCTCTTTCTCTCTCTCTCTCTCTCTCCCCTTCATCCACCTCATCTCTTTCTCTCTCTCTGTCTCTTTTTATACTTTATCTGCTCACATCACACCTCTATCCATCTCTCCATCTCTCTCTCACCCCCCCCCCCCATTCTTTCTCCCTCGCTCTCTCTATCTATCTATCTTGGCGTTATCTATCACAGTTTGTCACCTCCGTCACTCGTCCCCAGGGAGAAGGGGCAGTCAGCAGAGTAGACATATGGACTGTGTGACGTATAGACACTTATATACAGTATAGAGTGCTGCCTAGTCAAGCACTGCTGGGGTTTCAAAACAGGAACCAGGGATGGGAAAAACACTAAGCTCAACAAACTCTCTCCATTTCCATCCATCACTCTATATGTCTATATGCCATACCCTCAACCCCAACACAATGCTTCATTTCACCCCTTTCTGATTCACACACCTAGGGTTTTCCCTGGTTAGTCTGTCCTTGTGATTGGTGAACCTTTATATACAGCACTAACTTATTTTAACGTGTGATTTTGAAGTTTTGTATCTTGTTGATTATCTTGTCTTATGTAAAGCAGCCCCTAACACCACACAGCTGATTCTAATGATGAAAGCTTGACGATTAGTTGATTATTTTGAATCAGCTGTGTAGTGCTAGGGGAAAAAACGGAATGTGCACGCTTTGGGGTCCTGAGGACCGGATTTGGGAAACCCTGATGTCTTCAAAAGCACACACTTTTCATCTATTTCTTATTATTATTACTTTTAAAAGACAGAGTACAAAGAGAAGGCTAGTGATAATAACATCTCAGAAATGACGATGGACGAGAATATGAGTCTTATTCGTTTCAGTTGACTTTAGACCCTGTAAGTTTGATAAAATTACGAGCCTAAATAGACCAAATGTCTTGTTGGTGAACGGTTAATGGGGCTACAGAGAGAAATGACCACTAAAACTGCTGAACTATATGATATCAGCCCAGAAGCATAGACGGGAAACACAGAGCAGGTCTTCCATGCAATGAGAGAGATACTGTGGAGGTCTGTCTCAAAGGACCATAGCAGGGGGGCAGCTCTGTCGTTTGCCCTACAGAGCACATCCATCCTGGGCTTGAGTTAGGACTACACGCACCCTCTCCTGACATAATTCTGGAGGTAAGTCTAAGTGTCCTTTTGGGCTACGTGTGTGTGTGGTGTGTGTCTGTATGTGGTGTGTGCGTGTGCCCGTGTTGGGGACATCAAGCATCTCAGCCAGCGACATGATTCATGTAAATGTCACACTGACAGGAGTTCAAACAGAAAGAACAGTCTGTTCTCCCAGAATACCCCATCGGACTTATAACACTGCAGGACACACACACAGGAATGCACACGGACGCGCACACGCGACACAAAAAGACACAAACACACACTCAGATCCACAAACACACAGTCCGTGCAGGGTCAGGTGCTGATCCGTACTGGACTGTGCTGGACTGTATGTAACAGCGGTTGTTCGGTGAATCATACTCACGTGATGAGTAACCTTGCCTGAGAACTAAAGACTTGTGTAAGCTCCCCAAGCTAATGCCTATGCTTTAGCTCAGAAGGCTACTACAGTCTCGTGGCACACGAGAGATAGTCAGTCAAATTAACTGTGTTAGGTCTGGGTTTTGTCTGTACTGGTCAGTGTTGTGGCCAGTGTCAGTCCTGTGTTGTGATCCGTGTCTGTGCTGGTCAGTACTGTGTTGTGGTCAGTGTCTATACTGGGTCGTGGCCAGTGTCAGTCCTGTGTTGTGATCAGTGCTGTGTTGTGGTCAGTGTCTGTACAGTGTCTGTGCTGGTCAGTCCTGTGTTGTGGTCAGTGTCTGCGCTGGTCAGTCCTGTGTTGTGGTCAGTGTCTGTGCTGGTCAGTCCTGTGTTGTGGTCAGTGTCTGCGCTGGTCAGTCCTGTGTTGTGGTCAGTGTTTGCGCTGGTCAGTACTGTGTTGTGGTCAGTGTCTGTGCTGGTCAGTACTGTGTTGTGGTCAGTGTCTGCGCTGGTCAGTCCTGTGTTGTGGTCAGTGTCTGTGCTGGTCAGTACTGTGTTGTGGTCAGTGTCTGCGCTGGTCAGTACTGTGTTGTGGTCAGTCCTGTGTTGTGGTCAGTGTCTGTGCTGGTCAGTACTGTGTTGTGGTCAGTGTCTGCACTGGTCAGTCCTGTGTTGTGGTCAGTGTCTGTGCTGGTCAGTCCTGTGTTGTGGTCAGTGTCTGCGCTGGTCAGTCCTGTGTTGTGGTCAGTCCTGTGTTGTGGTCAGTGCCTGCGCTGGTCAGTCCTGTGTTGTGGTCAGTGTCTGTGCTGGTCAGTCCTGTGTTGTGGTCAGTGTCTGCGCTGGTCAGTCCTGTGTTGTGGTCAGTGTCTGTGCTTTGGTCAGTCCTGTGTTGTGGGCAGTGTCTGCGCTGGTCAGTACTGTGTTGTGGTCAGTGTCTGTGCTGGTCAGTCCTGTGTTGTGGTCAGTGTCTGTGCTTTGGTCAGTCCTGTGTTGTGGTCAGTGTCTGTGCTGGTCAGTCCTGTGTTGTGGTCAGTGTCTGCGCTGGTCAGTACTGTGTTGTGGTCAGTCCTGTGTTGTGGTCAGTGTCTGCACTGGTCAGTCCTGTGTTGTGGTCAGTGTCTGTGCTGGTCAGTCCTGTGTTGTGGTCAGTGTATGTGCTAGTCAGTCCTGTGTTGTGGTCAGTGTCTGCGCTGGTCAGTCCTGTGTTGTGGTCAGTGTCTGTGCTGGTCAGTCCTGTGTTGTGGTCAGTGTCTGTGCTGGTCAGTCCTGTGTTGTGGTCAGTGTCTGTGCTGGTCAGTCCTGTGTTGTGGTCAGTGTCTGTGCTGGTCAGTACTGTGTTGTGGTCAGTGTTTGCACTGGTCAGTACTGTGTTGTGGTCAGTCATGTGTTGTGGTCAGCATCTATACTGTGTTGTGGTCAGTGTCTGTACAGTGTCTGTGCTGGTCAGTCCTGTGTTGTGGCCAGTGGCTGTACTGGTCAGTACTGTGTTGGGGTCAGTCCTGTGTTGTGGTATGTGTCTGTACTGGTCAGTAATGTGTTGTGGTCAGTGCTGTGTTTTGGTCAGTGTCTGTGCTGGTCATTGCTGTGTTGTGGTCAGTGTCTGTACAGTGTCTGTGCTGGTCAGTGCTGTGTTGTGGTCAGTGTCTGTGCTGGTCAGTGCTGTGTTCTGGTCAGTGGCTGTACTGGTCAGTAATGTGTTGTGGTCAAAGGTCTGTGCTGGTCAGTCCTGTGTTCTGGTCAGTGGCTGTACTGGTCAGTACTGTGTTGTGGTCAGTGTCTGTATGAGCATGATTCATCCTTCTATAAATATGTCTGTCCTCTTTGCCTGGCCAATCACACGGATCAGCAACTCTCTCTTCTCCATCTTTACTGGGCTCACCAGCCCTACACACACACAAACACATACACACATATGTACACACGCGCAAACATACTCACACACACAAAAACACAGAAACTGTGAGAAACACACAGTTAGAAAAAATATGTTATGTTATGTGAGAAATAGAGGGATGGGGTTGAGGAGGAGTTTCCCACAGCATACACAACTACACAATGACACAGCATACACAACTACACAATGACACAGCATACACAACTACACAATGACACAGCATACACAACTACACAACGACACAGCATACACAACTACACAATGACACAACATACACAACTACACAACGACACAACATACACAACTACACAACGACACAGCTACACAACTATACAACGACAGTATGATTCTGATTCACCTCTCTCTCATTTCTCTGAGTGTTGGATCAGTCCCTTTTCTCTCTTCCTCCCCTCATACTGACCACAAAATTATAATTTATTTTCTATTGATATTTTTAAGTCGACAGAAATAGATCCCAGGTGGTATAGCCAACCTGATATCTGTTTTTCCATTATACACCAATCCGTTCACTACACTCCTCCATTCACCCAGCATGGCCCTCAGTCACTCCTCCATTCACCCAGCATGGCCCTCAGTCACTCCTCCATTCACCCAGCATGGCCCTCAGTCACTCCTCCATTCACCCAGCATGGCCCTCAGTCACTCCTCCATTCACCCAGCATGGCCCTCAGTCACTCCTCCATTCACCCAGCATGGCCCTCAGTCACTCCTCCATTCACCCAGCATGGCCCTCAGTCACTCCTCCATTCACCCAGCATAGCCCCCAGTCACTCCCTAACCATCACCCCTGTCAGTCCAACCCCCTCTCCCCCACTGGCGGATGTGACTCACACAGGGTTGACATGGTGACCACCGTGGTAATGTCTGACCCCAGGGCGAGTGGGAGAAAACCAGGTCAGAGAAAGGGAGACAACCAGACACCTATGATAGTGGCTAGTTATAAAGGTAGGTAGGAGAGAAGGGTGGAGGAAGAAGAGAAGAGATGGGGGTGGAGGAAGAAGAGAAGAGATGGGGGTGGAGGAAGAAGAGAAGAGATGGGGGTGGAGGAAGAAGAGAAGAGATGGGGGTGGAGGAAGAAGAGAAGAGAGAGGGGTGGAGGAAGAAGAGAATAGATGGGGTGGAGGATGAAGAGAAGAGAGAGGGGTGGAGGAAGAAGAGAAGAGATGGGGCTGGAGGAAGAAGAGAATAGATGGGGTGGAGGATGAAGAGAAGAGAGAGGGGTGGAGGAAGAAGAGAAGAGATGGGGCTGGAGGAAGAAGAGAAGAGATGGGGGTGGAGGAAGAAGAGAAGAGAGAGGGGTGGAGGAAGAAGAGAAGAGATGGGGCTGGAGGAAGAAGAGAAGAGATGGGGCTGGAGGAAGAAGAGAAGAGAGAGGGGTGGAGGAAGAAGAGAAGAGATGGGGCTGGAGGAAGAAGAGAAGAGATGGGGGTGGAGGAAGAAGAGAAGAGATGGGGCTGGAGGAAGAAGAGAAGAGAGAGGGGTGGAGGAAGAAGAGAAGAGATGGGGCTGGAGGAAGAAGAGAAGAGAGAGGGGTGGAGGAAGAAGAGAAGAGATGGGGCTGGAGGAAGAAGAGAAGAGATGGGGCTGGAGGAAGTAGAGAAGAGATGGGGCTGGAGGAAGTAGAGAAGAGATGGGGGTGGAGGAAGAAGAGAAGAGATGGGGGTGGATGAGGGATGAAGCGGATCCAAAATGCATCTATGTGAGCTCAGAAACAGATTGTGTTGACATTTTATTTATTTATTTTATATGTACTTTTTTACCCCTTTTTCTCCCCAATTGGTCATTACAGTCCTGTCCCATCGTTGCAAGTCCCGCACGGACTCGGGAGAGCCGAATATCGAGAGCCATGCGTCCTCAGAAAACACAGCCCGCTAAGCCACACTGCTTTTTGACACACTGCTCGCTGAACTTGGAAGCCAGCCGCACCAATGTGTCGGAGGAAACACCGTCCAACTGGCCACCGTGTCAGCGTGCACT
>NC_074680.1:12343994-12371494 GCF_029448725.1 Salvelinus fontinalis | reverse complement strand
AGAGAGAGAGGACAGAGATAGAGAGGAAGAACGACATAACAAGAGACTAGTGAAAGAGAGAGGACCAGCCAGAAGCTTCCTAGGAGCTATATTCATTTCCCTCCCTGTCAGTTTGGCTGTCCCTCCACCTCTTACCTGTGTTACCTGAATAAATAGTGCGCTCTCCTGTAGCGCCGGGGAAGCGCTGAGGGCTAAATGTGTCCCGGCTAATGAAGCTTTCAGCGTGGGGCTGCTCTGACAGCTGGCGGGGGAGGGCTGGGAACTACACGGCATGAAATAAGGGGGAAAATTGATTAGCAATTTTCATTTACACAGCTAAACAAAAGCTGCTCTGCATATCAAGGGCTGCTGGGTTAAGTGTTGGTGGAGGGTGGGTGGGGCTGGGGGAGGTAAAAAATCCCCCTTCCACCAATGTGAGCTAAAGCCAAAATATGCTATATTCTATATACCCTTTTGTTTGGTGAGAGAGAAAGGGGGCCTTTAGAGAGAGAGAGAGAGAGAGAGAGAGAGAGAGAGAGAGAGAGAGAGAGAGAGAGAGAGAGAGAGAGAGAGAGAGAGAGAGAGAGAGAGAGAGAGAGAGAGAGAGAGAGAGAGAGAGAGAGAGAGAGAGAGAGAGAGATGAAGGAGAAAGAGAGAGAGAGAGAGAGAGAGATATGAGGGAGAAAGAGAGAGAGAGAGGGCACTTGAAGAGAGAGGGAGAGAGCGAGAAGCAGGGAGAGTGGGGGAGAGAGAAAGAGAGAAGGGGCACTAGGAGAGAGAGAATACCGCAGCGGGCCCCGGGGCATGAGGTTGACAGTAAGGGAGGGGAGGGGTGGGAAGGTACAAGAGTTCACGCTAGTGGCCCAATTCTGAAAATTAAACCTGGAACAAAAACAAACCATGAGGCCATTCTGCAACAAAAGGAGTGGGAGAAAAACACATCACTCTTTATACACAAACCATCACTTTTAAGTTATTAAAGCCACTCAGTACCATCAACAATAAAGGGTTTTGCCAACGTGGCGTTCCAAGCCTAATGTGTGTTAAGCCCGGCCCAGGCCCATATTGTAGAAAGTGTTTATTGAAGGGCTTTTGGCAGAACTCAAAGGCACATGATGGTATCAACAATGACCAGCAGCCTGTATCGGTACTCAGACTCAGGACCCACCGCCAACAGAGCTTTCTCCATCATCTCAGAGAACAGCATAAAAACTGTCTCCTTCCGAGAGCATAAGAGGAGGATCCCAAGACTGGCAGCTGGTGAATGAAAAAAAAATGGAAAAAAACTTCTAACCATAACACTGTACACAACTCCAAATTTAATTTTCTGCAAGATTACACACAATAATTACTAGCTTTATAAAACCCATAACTAATGGCTTCCAATGAGACGATCTATAGCTATCGATCGGCTAACAATCTTGGCTAGGTGTAACACTCTCTCACCGTGGAACGCTTCACAGGGAAGAGAGGAGAAGAGGAGGGAAGGAGCGGAAGAGGAAAGGAGATGGTCCCCCGTGGCTCAGTTGGTAGAGCGTGGTGCTTGTAACACCAGGATTGTGGGATTGTTTCCCACGGGGGATCAGTATGTAAAAAAAGTAAGGGACTGTACACACTCACTACTGTAAGTCGCTCTGGATAAGAGTGTCTGCTAAATTACTCAAATGTAAATGAGGCGCAGCACAGAGAAAACAAGAGATAAGTTACTATGCATCTTATATATATAATAGGCCTATATTCCTTATCTGCTACTGTAGGCAATGACTTCCTGATTACTGAGGTCCTTCCAGCACGTAGTAACTAGGGCGTACATGGCATAACAACCACTTAAACTACAGAGTCAACAGACAATCGTATGAATTACGTGACAAACACTAAGACAGACAGAGGTACACTACATATAAACATACTGTAAAATAATGTTTCGCTTATTATTTACGGTAGCTATCCAACCACATCCCGAGGTAACAATCCTACACTTGATGGCTCGTGAAAAGCGTACTTGGAACTAAGAACTAAAGGTGGCCGCCTCTGAGGAGAGCGGAGGAGGGGGGATGAATATTCCCTGAAATGTGGCTTAATCCAGAGCACCAGTAATCCATGGGATTAAGATTCTAAATACTCCTATTCAAGCCAATTAATTCAATTCATGCAGAGCTGACCGGCTCTGCTCGTGTCATTAAGAGGATGGGTGACTTCATGGGAAACACATCTGTCCCCGCTACATTAATGCATGGGTTCTTCTCCCCGAACACGCAGTCAAATCCTGCTGCACTATATACACACACACACTCCACCATGCACAGGAATACATTGAGACGGGGAGGGGAGGGGGGAACCTTAAATTGATGGATACATTATGGCAGTGGAATACTAATGATTGGATCAGCCTGGGTCTAAGTCTACAGGATTTCACTTGGCTTTCACTGGCCGAGGCAAAGCCTGGATTAGAAGTAAATACGGGATTAGAGAGAACAGAGAGATAGACTGGACAAACACACGACTTGAAACAATCCGGAAAGATCCTAAACAGTGACTTTCTCCAATGCTCAGCGGAACGAGCAAGAGATGGAAAGGGAGGGAGAGAGAGAGAGAGAGAGAGAGAGAGAGAGAGAGAGAGAGAGAGAGAGAGAGAGAGAGAGAGAGAGAGAGAGAGAGAGAGAGAGAGAGAGAGAGAGAGAGAGAGAGAGAGAGAGAGAGAGAGAGAGAGAGAGAGAGAAAAAGAACGAAAGAAAGAATGGAAGAAAGAAAGTACAGCTTTCACTCTCCTTTCAGACTTTAGGCCCCTTCGGCTTGCCTCAGATCGCAACAACGATGCCTTCTAAAACCCACTTCCTGCTTGACGTGACGTCACTGCCTACATCACAGGGAGAGGGCTGCAGCTGCCTAAGGGCTGTGGATCTCTGATTAGTGCGTGTGTGTGTGTGTGTGTGCGTGCGTGCGTGCGTGTGTAGGCCAGCAGCCTCTCTCCCTCTGCATGGGTATTAATAGGGACACACGTCATAGAGAAAGGCCTCAGGCTGGAACCTACCCTTAGGCACTGATCTAGGATCAGCTTCAAAACATAAACTGAACCATTGGAGGGGCAAAACTGACCTTAGATCAGCATTTAGGAGCAGCTTTGTTTCAATCCAGAAATACCCTCAGAGGATACATCGAAAACAGAGTTATCCACAGTGATAAGACCCCCATTGTGAGTATCATGCTAGTTACAGAGAGAGTCTGGCCAACCATAGACCTGGACGTCATCCTGTTGTTGCCTCCAAGCACTCCGTTCATCCATTCATAATGAGGACTTGGATTCTTAGTGCCATCGCTGTCAGTCTAGCGTTTCAGCTATCCTGAATCCTTTACAATGCTGTAGTATCAATGAGAATGTATACAAAAAATACGTTGATTCAAGCAAGAAGTGTAATTTCTCCATATCCTTCACTTCTCGTCTTAATACAAGTGGTGTTGCCGTAGGATACCAGCTAGCTACAGTCACCCACCCCTCTCACTTTGTATCTGGCCTGACATGGCTCAGTGCGACTGGGCAAAGATGTGGCCAATGACCACTGACTTTTTTAATTATTGAGTGAGTGACCTTAATTGGCTGTTGAAAAAGCCCCACATCATATCACTCCAGAGAATCTGCTAATATTCTAAATATACATCTCACATAGTGGCAGATACTGAGGAGGACCATGACGGCCACATAAGGAATATGGTATTCACATCTAAATTGTGCTTGCATATATCTGTAAATTAACACCAGATATACTGCATAGGTTGACATTTTGGCATATTGGAACAGGATCAGGGATACATTTGGCTTTAATAAAGGAGCAGATAGAGTATGATTTGACATACAGATGTAGGATCTTAATTTGAGCCAGTTTCCTACTGCAGCAACAGGAAATGTGAATTATTATGTGGATTACAATGAATGGACATTTTCTGTAGGGGTTGATACAAGGGCAAATCAAGTCTGATATTTCAAAGTGGAAAATATATACTTTAGAATCCTTTCTAAACCTCAAATACACCACAAGTCTGCATTTCCTGCTGTGCAGAAAAATTCTCAACAAAAAATAGTGATCAAATTCAGATCCTACATCTGGAAGGCTCTACAGGTCACCTACTAGTCTGTCCTGATAATCTCACAATCACAATCTAGATTGCAAAACTAACCAAACTGCCCAAAGAGATGGGCTAAACTACACACATAGGAATTAAATTGTACACATTCATCTCTTACACACACACACACACACACACACACACACACACACACACACACACACACACACACACACACACACACACACACACACACTTCAAGCTTGGCAGTTTCTCCTGAACCATACGGCGTTTTGTATTCTCCATAATCCCCTGTCAGAAGCATTTAGGCAGTGAAACAATAGCATCACAACCAACAGCAAGCCCCTTCACTCCCAGCTTGGCAGGTCAGACTAGGAGCAGCAGGTTTCCCCTGCACACACTCACACGCACACGCACTCACACACACACACACACACACATGTTGCCCTGACTGGGTGCACGTTACTCACAAAATCTTCCTGGCTTTCTCGAAAGAGTTGTGGTGCAGTTTTCAAGGACACACTCGTCTGTCGTCTCCCCCTCTCTCTCTCTCTCTCTCTCTCTCTCGTCCTCCTCTCTGTCGCTGCAGCCACAACAATTGTGAATGTGACGCTCTCTCTCTGTCTCTCGTTCTCTCGTTTCTGCCTCTCTTCTCTCCGTCTGTTGCCACTGGATCAGAGTGTTTCTCTGTGTACCGCCAAGCGGGACCTCTCTCTTGGCGAGTGTGGCTTGTGAGAGCAAGGGAAGGAGGGAGAGAGGGAGGGCAAAGAGAGAGAAAAAGGAGTGCTGGGTGAACTGACCGACTCGTTCCCCTGCCTGTGTACTGGTACACACACACACACACCGACACACGCACCGACACACACAACTCTACACAGAACCGGCTACGGCAGGCTCCTATTGCAAGCCTGCAGAAAACAGCCTGCTTTACTGAAAAGCACCAGCATCACATTTCAGGGAAGAGAGAGGGAGAGAGAGAGGACTGGGACAGGACAGGACTGGAGAGGAAGTCTCAGGCTACTCAGCGCTACTCGGTCCCCAAAGCCCAGCTGTCTGACGTGAAAAATGCCCCCTAGCTGAATTGAGAGAAGGGCTTCGATAAACAAACAAAGAAACAAACAAATGTCTGTTTCAAGAGAGAGCTTGTGTTTCCTGCCTATGTTGCCCATTGCTGCTTTTTCTGTTTCTTGTACACATCAGCAGTGCATGTGCCACAACCGTGTTTCCCTGTTGGCTAATACACACTGGGAGAAGAGGGGAGGATACTGTATTGACATGGGCTAGTCTACTACGAGTACTACTGCGTAGCTTCAGAAAACCAGACACTGTATCAGAGGAACATTTAGCTTTACCTATTCATTGTCAACACTATAAATAATGATTATTTTTTGTATACTTTATGGCGAGTATCAATATCATTCACAATTCTATCCTGGTTCTAAACTAGGGTTGGGCGGTTTCCAGATTTTCATATCGTCATACCGTCCTTCTCTCATCCTGAGATTTACCGTATTACCGGTTTAGTACACAACGGGTCGCCAAAAAAACGTTAAAAAGCCCATTGAGCGTGTATTACCAGAATGCTAACAAAATTAGCACAAGTAATAGCAAATGTCTATGGAGGCTGCTAGCTAAATATGCTAATGAGTGCAAACAGAAAAAATAACTAATTACAAAGACAGGCAATCCAGCTCATAAAGTTATACATATATAGGTAGGAGCTTCCGAATGTCCGTTTTGGTGAGTTTGGACATTTACAAGCGAATGTGAAAGAGAGACATTGTGCAAATTAGTTTTGACGATGCTTGTCTGAAGGAAGAACAGTACTGGCACTGAAGGAGCAGCTGTGTCTGTGTGGAGTCTGGAGTCGCTAGGGCAACGGGCCTGCCTGCTCTGCTTGGAGAAGAGGGTGGAGGAGCAGACGGGACGAAAACAGAGAGGAGAAAAAACGCAAGGAAATCAAGCAGTGGCAGCTGTACAGACAACTCATCCAACAGGCTTTGACTTCTCAAACACGGCAGAAAGCGAACACTGCAGTATATGATGCCCCGCCCCCTTATTAATTCAGCCACTTGCAAGTAAAACTTAGGGGTGTGTCACGCCCTGACCTTAGAGATCCTTTTTATGTCTCTATTTTTGGTTGGTCAGGGCGTGAGTTGGGGTGGGCATTCTATGTTTTGTTCTGTGTTGTCCTTTTCTATGTGTTTGGCCGGGTGTGGTTCTCAATCAGAGGCAGCTGTCTATCGTTGTCTCTGATTGAGAACCATACTTAGGTAGCCTGTTCCCACCTGTGTTTGTGGGTAGTTGTTTTCTGTTTTGTGTGTCTTCACCTAACACAACTGTTTTGTTTTCGTTCCTTCTCTTTGTTATTTTGTTTAGTGTTCAGTTTTGAATTAAATTATAATATGAACACTTACCACGCTGCGTGTTGGCCTCCTCCATTAGACGATCGTTACAGGGCAGAATTATGTGTTTTTCCCACAGGAATGTAATGATAAAACGAATAAGAAATATCTTGCTGCGTTTTGTGAACGCAGATCTAAAAGGCTTCTTATTGTAATTCTGCTCGGCGTCAGACTCATTTTGTGCTTCATTTGCACTTCTCCACTTGGATGAGAATTCACGAAGAGGTATTCTATCAGCAGACAGCGCTCTGACTGATGTGGAGCTACTTTCATCAGGTACTTTTTTTCGGTGTAGCCAGCCTATTTTTCTCTGGTAAAATGAAAGAATAAAAGGCATTTACTTAAAAGAATATTGAAATGTTTCAAAGGTATTGATGGTATTAAAAAAACATCCAGTGGCTACTTCCAAATACGTGGTATACGGTATATACGGTATACTGTCCAAGCTTATTCTAAACTACTGTATCCTGTATCTGCTTACCTGTCCACTGTAGCCTATACACTCTTAGAAAAAGGGGTCCCAAAAGGGTTCTTCTGCTGTCACCATAGGAGAACCCTTTTTGGGTCCAGGTAGAACCCATTTTTGGTTCCAGGTAGAACTCTTTTGGGCTCCATGTAGAACGCTTTGCACAGAGGGTTCTACTTGGAACTCAAAAGGGTTCTACTTGGGACCAAAAAGGGTTATTTAAGGGGACTGCCGAAGAACGCTTTTAGGTTCTAGATAGCACCTTTTTTTTAGAGTGTACAAACTAAATGATGGGGGAGCATGTAATATTTCACAGAAGACAAGAGGTGATGCTTTTGGTTTTTGTATACAGTGTCTCATGTCACAACAGAATGTCTCAAGCCTGATTTTTATTCATCCAATGGGGGTGCCCGATCAACCCCCCCCCCCACCCCCCCTCTACTCCCTCTCTCTACCTCTCTTGCCTGACAGACAGAGCTCCATATGGCGGTGGAAATGATAATATAAAACCGGTCGACCCGAATCAAATACAACAGTTTCTCAGCAGATACAAAAGGTATGAATCGATTTTAGCCCGCCACAGTCTGTGTCCTTATCAGCGTTAGAAAACATTTCAAGGACAAGTCTCCCACTGAATAATACGCAGCAGCGAACCTCAATTGAAGTTAGCGAAAACATTGAGAGGCATAGAACAAGTCCTCCTGAAAAAAGCACAGAATAGCGTAAATATGCAACTTGACATACCGGTGAATTATCAATAATATATATTTCAAAATAACCGGTCTACCTATCGACTAGGCTACCCGTGCACTTGAGGCTTGCTTGTGCAAAGTTCAGATATCACCTTTAGCATTTCGTCTTGCACATCCTGTTTGAGAGTGACCTGTTCAAAATGAATAGCGTAGCCTACATTTCAGAAGTAAGACTCAGAGTGAGATTCTTATTGGCGGAAATAGTGCAACCTGAGGAGAAAGCTTAGTAATGGGTTATTACCTTGTGGGTCAGTATTATGGCTGTAGCACCTTGACCAGGTGGACACAAGGTGAGGGACAGAAGCCAGTCAAAACCAAAGCCAGCTGCACCTGCCAGCCCTGCAGGATATCAGTGCATATTTGATCCTAAGCCTACCAGGCCCATTATGTGCGTTACATATCCCTTGTCTCTGTGTAGTAAAACAGACACGTGGATCTAAAGAAGGGGACAAGCAGCTAATCAATCCATATGACCAGAGCCAAAGGGAAGTTACAGTTTGCCTATAGCAATGCATTGATACTGCCATTGATTCCCTATGTAAATGCAGGCATCAGCAGTAGCTTATCGCAGATGTGATCAATTAGAATCGTGTGTGTGTGTGTGTGTGTGTGTGTGTGTGTGTGTGTGTGTGTGTGTGTGTGTGTGTGTGTGTGTGTGTGTGTGTGTTTGTGTGTGTGTGTGTGTGTGTGTGTGTGTGTGTGTGTGTGTGTGTGTGTGTGTGTGTGTGTGTGTGTGTGTGTGTGTGTGTGTGTGTGTGTGTGTGTGTGTGTGTGTGTGTGCCTTCGCCGACAGACAATGTAGGGACAAAGTTGCAAATGCACAGCATTCTGGAAATAAACGTTATCCAACAAAAAGTGTTGTGATAATTCATTGAAATCATTAACATTGTTAATGGTTATGTCTATAGTATTTTCTCACTAGCTGTAGTATTTGTTTCTGCCCTTAATTCTGTTCCATCTTCGTCTTCACTGTTTCATGAAAAGGCTTGAAAGAATTAATCATGCCATCATTAAAATTCCAATAAAATATCTCAGTATGCTTTTTTTCCCAAAATTGTTTCATATTCGCTGATGAAAATGATTGGTCTACAGAGGCTACATTTTTTCGTCAGGTTAGGTTAGATTGCTGACAGGAGAAAAGGGCATTCAAAAAAGGGTTTTTGCACAAACAAGTCAAATTGGCATGTACACATACTGTACAGTGCAGTAAAACATTTTTTTCATTTATTTATAATATTATGTACAATTTTGCTTTGAAGAATGAAAGTTGAATATACTGTAACTCAGCTAGGAGAAATGCCAGAGGGAGATCAATAGAATGTAGACCTTTCCGGTATGCTCTAACCATTACATCATGTTATTCTGAACAG
Source organism: Salvelinus fontinalis (assembly GCF_029448725.1). Classification (NCBI taxonomy): domain Eukaryota; kingdom Metazoa; phylum Chordata; class Actinopteri; order Salmoniformes; family Salmonidae; genus Salvelinus; species Salvelinus fontinalis. The sequence goes on along the minus strand of NC_074680.1, from coordinate 12,362,439 downwards.
GTAACGTATAGCGACCCAAAGGGGACGAGGACAGGAAGTGAAAGATATCACAACAGAACTAACATTAACTATTGAAAGCCAACACTAATTCCTCCAACTTCTCAGAGCGCCAATAAAGTTAGATCTGTGTTCTGTAAACAGTTCAGTCTAATGATACAGCAGGGTGAGGTAGGGTGTCAGTTCTTTCTTAGAACAGGAAGAGGACGCGGTAACCCACCTCCCAAAAACAGCCCCGCTCCTAATTTACCCCCAACAATCAATCTCACACAGACACAGTCGGAGGACTGGATGACTCGAATGCAACAGGATCCACACACACTTTAGTGCTGACGAAGGGGAAAAGCTGCTCATATCTGTGGCATGGAGCTCTATCTCTCTAGCTCTGACTTCTATGGGACTGGGAGGAAAGTCACCTACTCTGTGAGGTCACACAGGACTGGGACTGGGAGGAAAGTCACCTACTCTGAGACTTCTACAGGACTGGGACTTGGAGGAAAGTCACCTACTCTGAGAGGTCACACAGGTTAGAGCTCCAGAGAATGAACGAAAGCACCAGGGATGAGAGGGGGGGGGGGGGGCAGTGGCTGACTGACGCCAGTACCGGAGGTACAGACAGATATAGCAGCTCCAGTATTGTTTTAGATCGACAGCGGCCTTGGAGAGACAGGAGCCTAGTGTTAACCCTTAACTTTGTCCATTCCTCAAGTGCCCTGGCCATTAGGTGACACCCAAGCCATCCCTCAACACACACTACACCCCTGGGTTACTGCACACACACACACTCCCCTCCTCTCCCTGTACGCAAACCATTTTCTGCCCCCTACCACCTTGTCACTATTCAGTGTCATGGCTACAGAGTGTGCTTTGTTTACGCTGTAATGATATCGCCCCTGGGATCGCCATGGCGATTTATTTATGCCTCTGCACTAATAATGGAGTTGCAGGAAATCTATTTCCATGACCTAAACCATGAATCTTAATCCTTTAATATCCTGTTGATTGAATTTATGACTCATTTATTAGACTTAAGACTAATTGGATCTTAGCTTTATTTATTCGGTAAATCATCCCAAAAACAGGGCCGAGAGAAACCGAGCTAGGATCAACCAGTGCCCTCCTGCACTCCTCTCAAAGTGGGAGAAACACTGTGTGCTATTCATTCCTAAAGGATGACATGTTTCCTATAAGTCTTCAAAATGAAATTGAAACGGCTTGGCTGATACTGAGGATGATGATGAGACTGAAAACAACAGCAACTGTTATAGATACTAGAAGTAGAAATACATTAAAAGGGGTGAACGGGACCCATTGCTCAAACACATAGGCTATCATACTGGATCAAGACACTGTTCTGTACACATACTACACTATTCACACAATCACCATGGGGACAGCATTTTTTTAGGATAGGGATAGGCCTATAAGATAAGACTTAATAAAATAAAACAATTGTGTTGGTAGGTAGACTGTAAGCAGTGTTTCTTAAGTGTAAACGCATATTAAGAGCTGATACTCCGGGGCAGCATTCATGCACAACGATGGTCGAACATTCAGATGCATATATTGTGTAGAACAGACAAGCCTCTCTGACAAGTAGAGTACCAGTATACCATCTTGTCAGCTCTATTCATGGTATTTCTATCTGCAACGTTCTAATGTTGTGCCCTCTTGAGCGTGGCCCGGATGACGAGCTTGGACTGCAGTTTAGGAGATGCCTTCAGCACCATGGACAGCTCCGCTTGAAAACACGCTCTGACAAAGTGAGCATGGATCCCTCTGAAATTTGGCAAATACAACCTATATATTTAGCCTACATAAATGTTTACGTTGAATAATCATTGTCTTTTTTTGAGTTTCACTTGAAAAATGGACTGATATCTATTATCTATATAAAAAAAATGTATTCATAAGCATCAGTGCAAGTATACCTAATTGTTGGAGGGACGACAATAGGCCTATACGTACTATTGACATGCTCTTGTCGCTGTTAAATTGTTATGAGTCTAGAAGTCACATTGTCCTCTGCGTGGCATCCTCTGCGTGGTCTACACATCGATTTCAGACAAGTACTCACAGTCTCTCTATACGCTTTATTACACGTTTGCCAATCTAACGTCACAGTATAAAAGTCATATCGATTAAAAACAACGACAACATCAATGTGTCGCAATTTGCCTTTGAGGTCAGGCAGCTATGGCGTTCCGTCAGTCGCAGTGCTCCATCTGAATAGCTATTGAAGTTTCCTATTTAAGAAAAGCTCGTTTAACTTGCAGCTGTGCAGAATTGAAACGTAAGTGTGGAGCCATCCGTCTCCGTATGAGGGAGCTGACACCTTTAAATGCTATTGACATGCCATCGCATTAACATGCAAACCGCACTGCACATTTGATTCGATTAGTTAATTGTACAGATCTTTTCTCCCGGTCAACTCTATAGAGCAACGGGATTCTGCACCACGAAACAGTAAGCTCACTCTTCGAATGACACACTACTGACCGTGCTGCTTCAATCATGACGGCCTATTTTGCCATCATTGACTATACTGTTCTCAAATGTTTCTCCTCGTGTAAATGTGTAATTATACATTATTATAAATTACAGGCTACACTTTTGTCTGTAATGTTTTTTTTTTTCTCGTTTTTTTTTAAATATTATTTTGCATATAGGATTGTATGAGGTTATATTTTAAACCTGCTCCCTGAAAATGGCATTCTCTTGCGTGGCATTGTCTATTTTTGAGAGTAAGAGAGAGAGAGAGAAGCAGAGAGAGGAAGGAAAAGGGAGAGAGGCCACTGTATAGAGAGTACTGTATCTTTGCTGCCACCTAATGCAGATATTACACACCCGGGTCTTACATCGTTTAATCTCGGGGCTTGGGAATTCACAGCCACACGACCGGCAACAGAGCGGCTTGCACCACTGCAGGTAACCGTGATTTTCGGCGTCGCACAAGGCATTTGTGATATGCTAATTTAATCATTTCTGTCTACCGGCCCTTCCACCTATCAATCTAATCACTTAATCAGGATTCGCACCGGGAGCGCTGAGCTGGAGCCATCGCGTGCACAAATACCACAGCAGCCCCTTTCATCTGACGCACACCCCCCCCCCCCCCCCGCCCCCCCCCCCACTCCACCCCCACCACAGCTTTTCATTTTAGTGATGGTTCACTTTAATTATTATGAAAATTAAATCAAATGTAATCACCCGGATTAATGCAACCTGCGAGATAATTCAATGGCGCGCGAAAGCAAATCTATAAATCTCCCAAAACTGCACGCGGCAGGCACGGTCCTGACTGCATGGGCCGAACGATTAAGGCCAGTCAACATTCTAACTAGCCCGCTCCGTTGAGTTTAATATAGAGCCTTCAGTAAAACATAATTCTACGTTTAACAGCTTTTATATTTTCTTTACTTTTTAGAATACCCCCAACCTCTAAAAATAGATAGCCTAGTTAGTATAGCCTATATGCCTAAGCGATATTGTTGTAAATCTGATATAGGCTATTTCCACGGCATGTGTGTGTGTGTGTTCGTGCGCGTGCGCGTGCGTGACTGTGTGCGCGCGTATGGGTATGTGCGCCTTTGGCAAGCCTGTGATGCCTTTTGGGGCTAATTAGCCCCGTGTTGATGTAAAAGTGACGCCAACTCTGACCAACATATGGTTTTAACTAACTCACTCCCTCACTAAGCATAATCTGACTCTGCCAAGCATAAACGTATAATGATCCTGGTTACTCACATGCTCGCCTCGTGTCACCTCTGAGTAGTATATTAGTGGACTGGGCTGCGGCTGTCGGAGAGGGGTTGAGGTTCTGGGGTTGGTGGTGGTTTTTTCTTCTTCTTTGGTCGCTCTGAGCGCGAGCCAGCCTGGGCGGTGATTGCTTCGGGTCTCGAGCAGCGCTTTGCGTAGTGGGGCTTCAATCTGTAAGGGTCGAGGGTTTCAGGATTAGGGATGCCTGCAGGTGCTTTCTAATGCCGACAGACAGAGGGAGCGAAAGAGAGATGGGAGAGGGGAGACTATAAATAGGTAACTTTTTTGATGGCAAACGGGGACAAAATAGATAGGAAGGCATGATGTTTGCGCGGCTATAGGACGGATTCGTGAGCCCCTCTCATCTCTCTCGCACTCTCTCTCTCTCTGGGCAGACGGGGTGCCCCTCTATACTCCACGGATACACAGCTAGTTGGAAATGTTTATGAACTAATTCGTGTCATGAAAATTGAAAAGTGGTTTATTGGGAGTAGAAGAGTTTCCTTCTTCTTTGACATTGTGATATAGCCTGACTTTTATTTGCAGGAACGAAACTAAGCACCACTCAGTTGATAGATATGTGTTCATGTAAAATGTGAGGTGGCCTCTGTCACCGAAGTCGATGTCACCAGATACCAGTCAGTAACCAGCCAGCAACCAACGCATAAACGCTGGCCAGTGTACAAATCGGGATTGGAGAGAACGCGTTGCACACAGTGGCGCACGGGAGCGCACGCGTGACATGAACACAAAGAGGAATTAGGACGATAAGGAGGCATGCCTTTAAGGTCCTTTAATATCACACTCTCCAGCGACGGAGACTGACCAGTTCCGGCTAAAACACACGCACCTCACACATTGAAACAGTGACAGCATCGCCCACATAGTAGTCTATCGTTCACACAGTGCGCCCATCAAGTCGTTCGGTAATTAAGATGTCATGCAGCGTGTTTGGTTACCACAATGTAACCAAACACGTCTCCCTCAGTGCAAATACACAGATCACAACAAACGGGTTTTTTCGTAAATCAGTCAAAAATTGCAAAGAACTCCAACTCAAAATCCCTAGTTAAAAGTTTTATGATATCCTGTCAATTCAAATAGAATAAACGTGTGTTTCAAATCACCTTTCCTATCCTATTTATTTGAAAGTAACTAAATAATATGCTACTACTAGTGTGTGTGTGTGTGTGTCTACTGAGACAAACAGATGTCAGCAAAAAATTGAACCTTACGTCGGGAGCCGCCATTGAGAGGCGCATGTTATCAGAGTGGATCTGTTTCCGTTGACAGGTGTTTGTCGACGGGTTTCCGCTGCTCTGGGCACGCGGGTGGGACCGGAGCCCTGCGGGTAACTGTCAACACGAGTGACGGTATTGGCACGTGGAGATAGCGGGCAGATATATGGTAGAGGGTAGATTGTCCCGACGAGGCCTCAGTGAAAAACATGCGTAGGCCTATTGAAATAGAGTACAATAAGTCTGTTAGTAGCCTGTAGGCTAGTCATCTAAAACTGTAGATGTCATATTCTGTCGATCTTTCACTAACTCTGCAAGTATTTTTAACGGGACATTTCTCTGGTTCACCTTGATCTGAAAGTCACTGTTAATGAAAGAGGGGGTATCCTAAACGACAGTTAGGCGAGCCTACTTTTGAAATAAGCTACTTAAGCAGAGTAGCCTAATAGCCTACCAACACGCAAATTATAGCCTATAAAATGTACATTGAATTAATCATTGACCAGCTAAGTTAGTATAAAAAAAGACGGCTAATTATTTCATTACCTCGACATATGTGAATCAATTATAGTCCCTCCATTTATTGTGGCCTTCATCAACCATCATGCAAAATACAACAGTACACTTCTGACAAAATATTTGTAATGTTATGAACCTACTAATTATTTGTTATGAACTTATAATATCTAAGTTTGACCATAGTGTATTTCGTTATTGTTCACAAAGAATAAAAAAAGAGTCGGAAAAAGTATGGCTACTCCCACCACAGCAGAACATCTCTCTCTCTCTCTCTCTCTCTCTCTCTCTCTCTCTCTCTCTCTCTCTCTCTCTCTCATACACACACGCACACGCACAAGCACACACGCACACACATTAGTAATACATGTATAGTCTCAGGGTTGGAGAATGTGAGTGTCTCCCACAGGTTTGGCGGGTGATTAATGTTGGCGGGTGTGTTTCTGTGTTTCATATTCATACCTAATCTCATGGCCCATAAACTAATAACAAAAGGCCGCCAAAGGATTATTCCACCTGGCGCAGAGCGCGGGAAAAGCGGCTGTTTGTGACATGCAGATGATTCATCGAGTTAAAGGAGAGAGAAAAAAAGTTCCTGCATTGAAAGATCCTGATTGAAATATTTTATTTCTTTGCATCATGTCCCGCTGAGCACATATAGAAGGCTTTTCTTTTGGACTAGTAACGGGGACATTTGAGATATTCGTTGTTAATGTTCCTTCATAAACATGCATGCTGAGGGTAGCTCATTTCCATTCTTGACTTATTTTAACTTTTCAATGCATTTATAATATATTTAACACTAATTTCAGCACGTGATTACTAATTGTATTTTGATAGAGCATGCACGCAAGGCACGCACACGCACAGCTTGCTCTAGGATATTGACGATTATTAGCGCGGGATAATAGAACATCCAGAGCGAGCCATGTCCTTGACAGCAGGCGTGCGAGCGGCAATTATGGCGGGTTTTTATGGCGGTGGTGACACATGTCACCTCGCGCAGGTGACACGGATGAAAGTTATGATGATGTAGTATATTGTGTAAAATCTTTCACTTTAAATACATTTCTCACTTGTTATTGTCTTCAGTTGTTACCAGGGGACAGACGGCTGGCGGTTAGAATAATTGCATTTCGAAGTCGCATGTTTTAGTTTGTCTTTCGAACATCTTTAGCCTAATAAAACACATTTCTGTTAATATCTCACATATGAAGTCATAAGTGCAACATGAGTTATTTTACTAGCCTATTTATACTGCTTTTAAAAAAGTGTGCACATTATTTTCGAGTAGATCTATAGCTTAGTAAACAAGTTCCCATTCGTCTTTTTTTCTTCAGCAGGCAATAGTGAATTGCCACTCTGGTTTTTATTAATTTAAAAAAGAAAAACTTAAATGAATAATGTATCTGAAATTAATTAGCCTCTTATAAATGGATTCTCATTTTGAAATATTCTACATTTTGGGGGTTTTGAATATTACTTTCCGAACTGTTTCATTCCTTCGGATTCTAGTGGCTGTGATGAGAGTGGAACTGTCCATGGTGCTGAAGGGCTTTTCTGTAGTTTCCCCCGGACTTGCCTCAGTCATCTGCGGCGTTTTCAACAAGATGAACGTTGCAGATAGAAATAAAATAAATAAACATGACAAGATTCCCTATTCTACATGACAAACAATCTGTTCTACACAATACATGTTTATCTTCAGGGCCGGCCCTAGTGATTTGTGGGCACTAAGTGAGATTTTGCCACCTAGCAGGCAAAGCATTTTAATGGTCCCCCTCTTGACAGCGGATAGAAAAATTGGTACATTTTAAAGTACATTTCCTGCTATTCTACACATTTTTCCATGGGTGGAGAGAAATGTTTGCAGTTTCAAAGCTAATTTCCAGAAATTCTACACATTTTGCCTTAGCCTATGCCATGTTACAGTAATATGATATCTGAGTGAGAGTAACTAACTAAATCAATGGGCCCCCCCTGGAGGTCAGGGCCTCTGGGCACGTGCTCTTTGTGTCTGTTCTGTAATTCGGCCACGATTACTACGCGTTTAGATAGCTGGTTAGACTAATTTACTCATCTTAAAAATGTTAGCTGACATGGGCTAATTGAGTGAATGTCAGTGACTGACATAACAAGAGATAAACTGCTGATTCACAACCACATTTAGAAACGGCACCTTTTGTATTCTATTATTTTCAACAGTAAGTTTAGACCCAGATTGAGTTCCTAATATATATATGTATATATATTTATATATATATATGTGTGTGTGTGTGTGTGTGCGTGTGTGTGTGTGTGCATATATATATTTATATATGTTATATATATATATATATGAATATATATATATATATATATTTTTATATAGTTGTTTATTTACAAATTATTATTATTTAGGGGTCGGGGCCCCCTAGGCGGCTGGCGGCCCTAAACTGACCACTTATGCCTAGGGCCGGCTCTGTCTATCTTCAACGTTCTGTAACGTTGCACCATCCTGAGCAGATCCTTGCTGTTCACACGAAAGGACGTAGGCTACATATATTCAGTAACTTTCAACCTTCTGCTATTCTATTTATTTATTGTATTTTTCTTCAATCTTTGTATCCTTTATGCAAGGGGTTATTGCACGAATGAGCAAAGCGCTCCCAGGAGCCCCAATCACCACTTTATCTAAAAGTGCTCGTCTCGTGCAGAGGGCTTCCACAACGTCAACACGCGCCAACCACTTCATCAACCGCCCGGTGACCTCTCCATGTCATTGGTGCCTCGTGACGCTTTTATTCTCCTCTCCCACACACAGTGGAAGAACAGACAGCCTACATGGCCTATGATACATTCAAATATCTGACTGCAAATAACATTAGGCTGCTCTCTGTCTGGTGATTGTTTAGCTTGCTTTATGAACACACTTTTTTTTAACGATAAGTGTCACTGTTGAAATGCTTTTTATGTAGAATGACACCCGTCTCCGTCATAAGACGTAGGTTTGAGAAACGTTAATAGCCTATTAAAAAAAAAAAAAAAAAAAAACGAAATAATTCAATGTATAAGGACACATTCTGCTACACTCACAGTTACTAAAGATGTGTGTGCGCGCACGCGCGCGCGTGCCTGTGGAGAGTGCTAACGCTCACACAGCAAAGCCTGCATTTCCTAATCCAAAGAATCGCAGAATGCAGCGTCTGAAATGCGTCTTGCCCCGTTCTGATTTTGCAGTGCCACGGACTACAGCGAAAGGTGTTGAATATCTCTGTCCCTCTCAATCTTCTGTAACATAATATAGTGCTGAATCCCACAACTTGGGATCGGGTCAGATTGCCTCGCATTTGGAAATTAATTGATGCGCTCCGTTCTATGGGCCTATATAGAAACTTGATCTCTGTTACCTCACGTTAGGCCCGGGAGAGCTAGAGAAAATAGAGAAAAAGAGAGAGAGAGAGAGAGCGCGACAGAGAGAGATTGCCGCTAGAGTTGATATCACTCTGTCGCTGCAAGCATTAAAAGCATTGATTTCATAAGGCATATGCACTACATGACCAAAAGTATGTGGACACCTGCTCCTCGAACATCTCATTCCAAAATCATGGGCATTAATATGAACTGGTCCCCACTTTGCCACGATAACAGCCTCCACTCTTCTAGGAAGGCTTTCCACTAGATGTTGGAACATTGCTGCAGGGACTTGCTTCCATTCAGCCACAAGAGTATTAGTAAGGTCAGGCAATGCTGTTGGGCGATTAGGCCTGGCTCGCAGTTGGCGTTAAAATTAATCCTAAATGTGTTCGATGGGATTGAGGTCAGGGCTCTGTGCAGGCCAGTCAAGTTCTTCCACACCGATCTCAACAAACCATTTCTGTATGGAACTCGCTTTGTGCACGGGGCATTGCCATGCAGAAACAGGAAAGGGCCTTCCCCAAACTGTTGCCACCAAGTTAAAAGCACAGAATTGTCTAGAATGTCATTGTACACTGTAGCGTTAAGATTTCCCTTCACTGGAACTAAGGGGCCTAGCTAGAATCATGAAAAACAGCCCCAGACCATTATTCCTCCTACACCAAACTTTACAGTTGGCTCCAGAGTCCAATGGGGGTGAGCTTTACAACACTCCAGCCGACGCTTGGCATTGCGCATAGTGATCTTATGTGCACCTGCTTGGCCATGGAAACCCATTTCATGAAGCTCCCGACAAACAGTTGTTGTGCTGACGTTGCTTCAGAGGCAGTTTGGAACTTGGTAGTGAGTGTTGCAACCGAGGACAGAGAATTTTTACGAACGACGCGCGTCAGCACTCTGTGTCCTGTTCTGTGAGCTTGTGTGGCGGAGCTGTTGTTGCTCCCAGACGTTTCCACTTTACAATAACAGCACTTAAAGTTGACTGGGGCAGCTCTAGCAAGGCAGAAATGGCATCCTAATATAAGGCCATTATACTGTCAATGTTTGTCTGCGGAGATTGCATGGCTGTGTGCTTGATTGTATACACCTGTCAGCAACGGTTGTGGCTGAAATAGCCGAATCCACTAATTCGAAGGGGTGTCCACATACTTCTGTATATATAGAGTATATTCATACCGTTATTCGGTCTATTCATTGATGCTTTATACGAAATTGTAAGGATAAGGCTAAAGATAAACTGGGAATAAAATGAGCCTAAGTGACATTAGCCTAAGTGACAAATCATTTATTTAGGGAAATATTTGACAAGAAAGATAAGAATAAAGTAAAAACCTACCAGGAAGCGGACAAAAATAGCCATGAAAATAAAGTACATGAAAAAGATAACATTTCCCGGGCAGTGAAGAGAGAACTAATCCCTGACTCACTATAGCATTTTATTTATCTCTTCTCTTCTTGTTGACATCACACTGCATGAGTTAAATCTATGAAGCACTGTTTAACAGTATTGAGATACACCCATTCAGTTTATTGTGTCAGCTATTACGAAGGGCAAGGAGACGAATAGGCAAAACAGTTTAAACATATTGGTATGTAGCCCAGTGCATGTGACAGGGCCAGCAGTGTGTCAGGGGTGTGGCAGTAGTCTCTTCATTCATTAAGAAGACAAGGAAAGGATGTCACCTTACAGTGTTGGCAGGGCCAGCGATGTGTTAGGGGATATGAGACAGTTCTCTCTCTAGCATGGGAGGCCTAGCGTAGAGTCATTAACTTTGTCTCCAGATGGCACACACTTAAACAGATGAGGCCTGGGATCAGGACAAGCCTGGGACTCGCCTGGCCTGTGTCCCCCAGAGCAGCAGCATTCACTGACACAGCTAAAGCCCCTGTTAGCCAGAACTGTCTACCACTAATGTAACTTACTCCCCTGTCCTGCCGGAATTACCATTCACTCTACACACACACAAACACATGCATGCATGCACGCGTGCACGCACACACACACACGCGCGCACACACACATGCTGTCAAATGAGGAGATGAAAAACAACAGGGCTCATCAAGGGAGACAATTGCATCTCCAGCATGATTGTCTACCTTCTTTCTGTGAACACGTCTGGAATATGACACCTCACTCCTCCCACAATACACACACACACACCTCACTCCTCCCACAACACACACACACACACACACACACACACACACACACACACACACACACACACACACACACACACACACACACACACACACACACACACACACACACACACACACACACACACACACACACACACACACACACACACACTCCCACCCCCTCTCTCCTATAATAACCCTTAAATCTCCAGCAACTCGTTGAGACGTCAGTCCCTCCCTGATGCAACGCTGGGCGGGCTGACTGATACACACTCAGGTATTTATCTACTTCCTATAGTTATTTATCTACCAGCTCCACACAAAGAGGGATGGATGGAAAGAGACAAGCTATCAGCAGAATCTGAATGCATAATTGATAGGGGGTATAAATTAATATGATTATGTTGTGGATGGAAAGAAGGAGGCAGGGAGGCAGGCAGAGGAGGAAAGGAGGAAAGGTTGGGCCTGTGTCGATGTGAGTGGAGAGATCACTGTGATCAGTCTGGTCAATTTGGATGCCAGTTTAAGATTTTATGAAGTTTGCAAAAAGTGCTAAAAGAAAAAGAATCACCTTGAAATGTAGAGTAGTCAAATCAAATCAAATGTATTTGTCACATGTGCTGAATATAACTGGTGTAGACCTTACTGTGAAATGCTTACTTACAAGCCCTTAACCAACAATGCAGTTCAAGAAATAGAGCTAAGAAAATGTTTACTGAATAAACGAAAGTCTTTAAAAAATTGCATGGGGTACAGGTTAGTCAAGGTAATTCGTACATGTACACTACCGGTCAAAAGTTTTAGAACACCTACTCATTCAAGGGGTTTTCTTTATTTTTACAATTTTCTACATTGTAGAATAATAGTGAAGACATCACAACTATGAAATACCACATAACACGTATGGAATCATGTAGTAACCAAAAAAGTGTTAAACAAAATCTAAATATATTTGAGATTTGAGATTCTTCAAATAGTCACACTTTGTCTTGATGACAGCTTTGCACACTCTTGGCATTCTCTCAACCAGCTTCATTAGGCAGTCACCAGGAATTCATTTCAATTAACAGTTTTGCCTTCTTGAAAGTTAATTTGTGGAATTTCTTTCCTTCTTTTTGCGCTTGAGCCAATCAGTTGTGTTGTGACAAGGTGGGTGAGGGGGGTATACAGAAGATAGCCCTATTTGGTAAAAGACCAAGTCCATATTATGGTAAGTACAGCTCAAATAAGCAAAGAGAAACGACAGTCCATAATTTCTTTATGACATAAAGGTCAATACGGAAAATTTCAAGAACTTTTAAAGTTTCTTCAAGTGAAAAAACCACCAAGCGCTATGATGAAACTGCCTGTCATGAGGACTGCCACAGGAAGGATAAGTTCATTAGAGTTACCAGCCTCAGAAATTGCAGCCTAATAAAATGCTTCACAGAGTTCAAGAAGCAGACACATCTCAACATCAACTGGTCATAGGAGACTGTGTGAAGGTCTTCATGGTTGAATTGATGTAAAGAAACCACTACTAAAGGACACCAATAACATGAAGAGACTTGGTTGGGCCAAACAACCCAAGCAATGGACATTAGACCAGTGGAAATCCAAAGTTGAGATTTTTGGTTCCATCCGCCATTGTCTTTGTGAGACGCAGAGTAGGTGAACGGATGATCTCTGCATGTGTTGTTTCCACCGTGAAGCATGGAGGAGGAGGTGTGGGGGTGCTTTGCTCGTGACACTGTCGGAGATTCATTTAGAAATCAAGGCACGCTTAACCAGCATGGCTACCACAGCATTCTGCAGCGATACGCCATCCCATCTGGTTTGCAATTAGTGGACAATGATGCAACACATCTCCAGGCTGTGTAAGGGCTATTTGACCATGAAGGAGAGTGATGGAGTGCTGCATCAGATTACCTGGCCTTCCCAATCACCAAACCTCAACCCAATTGAGATGGCTTGGGATGAGTTGGACCGCAGAGTGAAAGAAAAGCAGTCAACAAGTGCTCAGCATATGTGGGAATTCCTTCAAGACTGTTGGAAAAACGTTCCAGGTGAAGTTGGTTGAGAGAATGCCAAGAGTGTGCAAAGCTGTCATCAAGGCAAAGGGTGGCTATTTAAATAATCAAAAATCAAAAACATATTTAGATTTGTTTGACACTTTTTTGGTTACTACATGATTCCATATGTGTCATTTCATAGTTGTGATGTCTCCCCTTTTATTCTACAGTGTAGAAAATAGTACAAATAAAGAACACCCCTTGATTGAGTGGGTGTTCTAAAACTTATGACCGGTAGTGTAGGTAGGGGAAAAGTGACTATGCAGAGATACAAAACAGTGAGTAGCAGCAGTGTAAAAACAAGGGAGGGGGGGGTCTTTGAGTCTTTGACAATTTTTTGGGCCTTCCTCTGACACCGCCTAGTATATAGATCCTGGATGTCAGGAAGCTTGGCCCCAGTGATGTACTCGCCGTTCGCACTACCCTCTGTAGCACCTTATAGTCAGATGCCGAGCAGTTTCCATACCAGGCAGTGATGCAACTGGTCAGGATGCTCTCGATGGTGCAGCTGTCTAACTTTTTGAGGATCTGGGGACCCATGACAAATCTTTTCAGTCTCCTGAGGGGGAAAAGGTGTTCTCGTGCTCTCTTCACGATTGTCTTGGTGTGTTTGAACTTGAAACTCTCGACCCGCTCCACTACAGCGCCATCGATGTTAATGGGGGCCTGTTCGGCCCTCCTTTTCCTATAGTCCACGATCAGCTCCTTTGTCTTGATCACATTGATGGAGAGGCTGCTGTCCTGGTACCACACTGCCAGGTCTCTGACCTCCTCCCTAAGGGTTGTCTCATTGTTGTCAGTGATCAGGCCTACCACTGTTGTGTCATCAGCAGACTTAATGATGGTGTTGGAGTTGTGCTTGGCCACGCAGTCGTGGTGAACAGGGAGTACAGGAGGGGACTAAGCATGCACCTAGTATGGGAGAAAAGAGGCTAAAATTTGGACAAATGGTACAGGGCCTCAGTACTGCTAATGATCCAGTACTGATTCATCTAGTAGTGTACTGAGTCACATCCTGGGTGTGGATGTTCACAAGACTGAGTGAAGTTACCATTCTGTGTGTGTCTGTGTGTGTGTGTGTGTGTGTGTGTGTGTGTGTGTGTGTGTGTGTGTGTGTGTGTGTGCGTGCGTGCGTGCGTGCGTGCGTGCGTGCGTGCGTGTGTGTGTGTGCATGTGTGTGTGTGTACATGTGTGTGTATTTGTTCGCAGTGCTGTGTGTGTGGCTGTGCATGTATTTGTGTGTGTGTGTGTGTGTTCACAGTGCTGAGTAAAGTTACCATTCTGTGTTTGTTCGCGTGTGTGTGTTCACAGTGCTGAGTAAAGTTAATATTCTGTGTGTGTGTGTGTGTGTGTTCACAGCGCTGAGTAAAGTTAATATTCTGTGTGTGTGTGTGTGTGTGTGTGTGTGTGTGTGTGTGTGTGTGTGTGTGTGTGTGTGTGTGTGTGTGTGTGTGTGTGTGTGTGTGTGTGTGTGTGTGTGTGTGTGTGTGTGTGTGTGTGTGTGTGTGTGTGTGTGTTCACAGCACTGAGTGAAGTCCCCGTGGCAGCGCTCTCGGCTGTGGTTTTTTGTGTTGTCATATTCCCAGAGGACGAGTGGGATTCAATCAATGAAGACAATCGTCGTGTAATTAAAACGCTGCTTCTAATTTCACTCTGTCTTCAACCCGAGCAGAATAACACCCATCCTCCTCCAAAGAGGCTTTACTCAAAACAAAACCAAATCAAAATGTTCCTACGCCATTAACTACGACGAGTCGCGAGCAGGGAGAGTCAAGTGTGTTTAAATATAGAACTGCAAGTCTATATTTAAATGTTGCAATTCATCTCGCGGCAGAGCCCTGTGTGTGTGTGCCTTTGCGTGCGTGTGTGTGTGTGTGCCTTTGTTTGTGTGTGTGTGTGTATCATCGGAGGCCATGCATACATTAGCCGGAGAATAATTTGTAGACAATTAGGCGTAACAGAGCAGAGTGCAGGAAGCTGCTGATTAGCATGTAGAACAGGCCAGCCATGCAGGGGGAACACTAGCGCCTTTGAAACAGACATGAATGCAACCACTCTCATTCCGTCATTTTCTCTTTCTGTCGCTCTCTTCTTTTTTCTTTTTTGTCTTTTTTTTAGAGGCAGTTAATATTCATGCTTGGGGATGATGAATACGGACGTGGTTTTAAATCTCCACATTCAGACACTTATATTACAGTTGTCGACGACAGTGGGAGCCGAGCGTTTGAAATGAGAGAGGGGGGGAGAGGTTTCCCCGAGAAATTTAGGCAAGTTTCCCCACTTATCTGTTGTGATGTTACATTTAGGAGAAATAAAGTCGACTCCGCTGTACATATCACAGAACACTCACTAATAAAACAATACAAAAAATCAAAAACCAGTGTGAAAGGAAATGATTTCCATCCACAGATATCATTTCTGCAGGATGGGAATATGAATTTGATCAGAGCCACGAATTATGCACTTTACAATTTTGTAGGAGAATGGAAGGGGAGGAGTTGAGTGGAGGAAAAGAGGGGACAAGATATGTGTTGTTGTTGAAGAAAGCAGTGCCGAGGTGAAGGAGTAGGAGAATAGAAGGGAGGAGAGAGGGAGGAGAAACAGACAGACAGAGAGAGAGAGAGAGAGAGAGAGAGAGAGAGAGAGAGAGAGAGAGAGAGGGAAGAGAGAGAGAGTGGGGAGAGAGAGAGAGAGTGGGGAGAGAGAGAGGAGAGAGAGCGGAGAGAGAGAGAGAGAGAGAGGAGGAGAGAGAGAGAGAGAGAGAGAGAGAGAGAGAGAGAGAGAGAGAGAGAGAGAGAGAGAGAGAGAGAGAGAGAGAGAGAGAGAGAGAGAGAGAGACAGTATTTTGGGTGTTGTCCAGAGGTGATCCACTCACAGAGTGTACAGTAGGATGGATTAATGACTATCAACTCTACACAGCACCACCCTATTACTTGTCTCTATCCAGTCACACCCTCAGCTAAAAACTCACCTCTCATCCCTCTTTGTATCACTCTACCTCTCTCAGCTCTCTTTGTATCGTTCTCTCTGTCGCTCTTTCCTACCTCTCGCTTTCTCTCTCTCTGCTCTCTCTCTTTATCTCTTTCTCTCTGTCTCTCTTTCCTACCTCTCGCTTTCAATTCAATTAAATTCAAGGGGCTTTATTGGCATGGGAAACATGTGTTAACATTGCCAAAGCAAGTGAGGTAGATAATATACAAAAGTGAAATAAACAATACAAATTAACAGTAAACATTACACATACAGAAGTTTCAAAACAATAAAGACATTACAAATGTCATATTATATATATACAGTGTTGTAACAATGTACAAATGGTTTCTCTCTCTCTGCTCTCTCTCTGTCTCTCTCTCTCTCTGTCTCTCTTTCCTACCTCTCTCTCTCTCTTTGTCTCTTCCTCTCCTTCTCTTTCTCTGTCTATTGCTGACTTTCTTTCTTTCTTTTTCCAGTATACAATTTACTTTAGTGAACTCTTTGAGAGGAAAAAATTACTTCCAAGACCACAACCGCCATGCTAGTTGTTTATGTCCATAGCTTAGCATAATCCGTCTCTTTTTTTTAATGTTAAAAAACCTATCTAGAGTAAACAACAAAAACAAACCGTTTTCACATCTCTCATGCTAGTGCAGATGTAAACAACAACGACTGAGCAAGCTGTCCTCCCTCCTGAGAAACAATCCCACCATGCATCTCACCTTTGCTGCTTCACCTTTAAAGGTAGGTAGCGTTTGAAGCCTTATCTGCGTCGCTCTGTTTCATGTTCCAGAGATGAAGGCTTTAAAGTGAGAGCAAAGGTAGTGGCTGTATAATTTCTGGGGCGCCAAGCTGCGCCTCAAATGACGGCTGCAAAGCAACAGATGGGTCCCACATCATCGCGTCAACTCGAGCTGAACGCACCACTGGTGTTGTGGAGAAACACATCCCCTCTGGGGACTTTTGGTTCCCCCTGTATTTATGCTCACTCACTCAAAATGATACATTTCAGAGATAGATATTTGGGTGAACTCACATGGATGTAGACTGGTACTGAATTCCTTTCATAAACTGCCAACTTGTTGATCCATGACGTGTCGTTTTTGGATCACCTGGGATCATCTCGTTAAGTGTATTTGTGGATGGGATGTTTTTGGATCACCTGGGATCATCTCGTTAAGTGTATTTGTGGATGGGATGTTTTTGGATCACCTGGGATCATCTCGTTAAGTGTATTTGTGGATGGGATGTTTTTGGATCACCTGGGATCATCTCGTTAAGTGTATTTGTGGATGGGATGTTTTTGGATCACCTGGGATCATCTCGTTAAGTGTATTTGTGGATGGGATGTTTTTGGATCACCTGGGATCATCTCGTTAAGTGTATTTGTGGATGGGATGTTTTTGGATCACCTGGGATCATCTCGTTAAGTGTATTTGTGGATGGGATGTTTTTGGATAGATTCTGTGTTTTGGTGCTAAGGGCTTGTGTGTGATTCTGTGTCCCGCGAGTTTTGGTTTAGGAGGGTTGTGTGTGTGTGTACGTATGTGCTTGCATGCGCGCGTGTGTGTGTGTGTGTGGGGGGGGGGGGGGGTATTGGGTACATCTGGCGTAAAGTGGCTCCAGGGGGTAATATAGGAGGAGCAGGGGGCAGGCAGGGGGTCTCTGGTGTCTGTGTGTTTGTTTATGAGTAAATGAACATCCCAACTCTTCAAAGAGCCAACGGGACTCACGCACACACACACACGCACGCACGCATGCACACGTACACACACCACACACACACACACACACACACACACACACACACACACAGACACAGTATCCAGGAGGAGACGGAAGGTAACTGGTGTCTTATTTATTCTCCTTTAAGAACGCACAACAATGGTAATAAGACTGTGCGTGTGTTTGTGTATGTGTGTGTGAGTGCGTTTGTGTGCATGTGCGTGTGTGTGTGCCAACTAGAGTCTCCGGCTGCCAAAAGGCACAGCTGCCGTGGAGTGGTTAGCACTTTAATCAATGCTATTCATTTGATACTGACATACCTAAGAAAACAACCTCACCCTCCACTTAAGAGGCTGCTGCAACGTCTGCCAGCTCTTTCTCCCCGTCTGTCGACCTCTTTCTCTCTCTTTGCTTTTCCTCCTCTTCTTTTTCTCTCTCCCTCTCCTCTCTCTCTTTCCGTCTCTGTGTCTGTCGTGTTGCCAAAATTGTTACGGTAATGAGTTGACAGGCAGCTCTTTAGAGTGACACCTCCATGCTTCTCTCTTTATGGCATCATGGTGTCAAAGGCATTAGGCATCTGCTGCAGTCATCAGTGAGCCAACACGTTTACCCTGCAAGTGACTGAGATGAATCATTTACGTTTCAAAT